>NC_136071.1:1198592916-1198792787 GCF_964261635.1 Lissotriton helveticus | reverse complement strand
TTCTCTCTCTCTCTTTCTCTCTCTCTCTTTCTCTCTTTCACACACTCTCTCTCTTTCTCTCTCTCTCTCTCTCTCTCTCTCTCTCTAGCTTCCTTTCTCTCTCCCTCTCTTTCTCCCTCTCTCTCTCTCACTCTCTCTCCGGTTATTACTCCCTCTTTCTCTGTAAGCCTTCTCTTTGTCTTCCTGTTTATTTCCCTCCTTCTTCTTTTCATCGCTCTCCTTTTCTTTTGTCTCCAGCTCTGTCTTCTCTCTCTATCACTCTCTGCTTCTTGCAAACATAAACCACACATTCTCTTCTGTTACCTACTTTATTCTCACTAATTTATTCCCTTTCTCTCCCTCCCTCCTGCACTCTTGCAGGCTCCTTTTCTTTCTTTCCACTTGTATTCTCTCTTACTCTTTCTGTTCATTGTTGCACCCCTCTCTCCCATCCCCCCTTTGGCCTCCCTTCTTTGCACTCCCTTTCCACACCAATCACCTACCATGTTGCTTCTTGCCTCTACCTGTCAGCTCTACTGAAGGGTTGTGTTAAATGCAGCATTTGATTGGACAGGCCTTGTGTGCTTCCACTGTCAACAGTGCCTGTGTTGCAGATTTGCCTTGTGGACACTTGTGCTCAGAACAGCAGGGCTGAGCTGGCGCTGGTGGCACCAAAGTGAAGGCTACAGGTGTGATCTGTTTATCACGAAAAGTTATGATAAAGGCAGTAGGAGGCACATATTAATTCTGAAAAGCAGAGGTTAAAGCCAGTATGCACTGAGGGTGGAGTGCTTTGTCTCTGTATTGAACCTGCAGAGGGGTGTTTTGGGACATGGAAGGGTTCTGGTCTTTATCACCCCTGGCACCCCCGGGGGTGGGGGGCGTGCACTGTGATAATCCTTGTAAAGCCCCTTGAGTCTCTGCTTTTTTCACCCTAACTCTACATGCATTTGTCATTTCATAACCGTGTGCCTCATGGGTGCCTTGACGGAGAGCCCACGCTCAGTACAGGAAGCTCGCCTTGATGACGTTGACAGGCTGGAGATAGAGGGGCAGATTTACAAGCCCCGTACGCCACATTTGCGCTGCCGTTGCGTTACGTTTGTGATGCAGCGGCGGTGCAAAGCCAGCGCCATGCTGCGGGGCATTTACAACGTGACGCATCTAGGGAGATTTATTTATTTATAAAGTTTTATATAGCGCGAACATGATCCTGAAGGATATCAGAGCGCTTTACAATAGGAGGGAAGGAAGGTAATAAGTTGCAGTACCGGCATCAAATATGAATAACAAACCAAACAGTTACAACACACAATAAACGGTACAAGACGAGGAGTCACGTTGTAAAGCCCTGCGCCACATGTGGGCGTTCCTGCGCGGGGGGGGGCGCTCGGGCACAGGAACGCCTCCTAAATGTGGCTGAGGGAAATCTATAAGATTTCACTCAGTCACTTTTACGGCCATGCTGCGTCAAAACCCTGCACCTGCTTGAAGCAGGCATAAGGATTGACACAGCATGTTAGGCACAGGGGCACCCCCTAGCCTTGCTGGAGCTGCGTCGCGCTTGCGACGCAACTCCAGCAATGCGCCGCCTTTACGGCATCAGATGCGTCACGCAGCTGCCTATTCTTGCCCCATGTTGCGCCGCATTGTAAATGCGGCGCATCCATGGTGGCTCAAGAGGTGTCTGCCGTGACGCACAATAACTGGCGCATCCCTGCTGATATGGAGGGATGCACCAGTTATTGTAAATCTGCCATAGAGTCTGTAGCTCTGATTGGTTCACAGGGAAAAGCTCCATCCGATGCCATTGGTCTGATCTGTTCCCAAGTTCTGACAAAGACAAGAGGCCTGCCTTATTTGTCCTGAGAAGCCTTTGTTAAAGCCAATAGGCCTGTGACCTTGGATTGTTAATACACGGTGTTACAAGCTGTAGACAGGTTTTTGTTACATTAAATCTCTCAGATTACCAGTGGGCCAGGGTTTATGTTGGCCGCCTCCTCTGACAAACATGGGTGGACATTTCCACTGGAATACTCCTTGTCAGACCCTTTCATCAAGGGGGTGTATATTGATTTCCTAGTAGACATGTTATAATTTTTGTAATGTTATTACTCTGTGCATGGTGGCCGCACATTTGCTCTTGGGGGATGTAGTTCCCCAGACAGTACGTGAAGTAAAGTTGTTGCGTTTCCCGCACCAGTAATGTTGCTTACGTGCGTTTTTTTATATTTATGCAAACTCCTAACCAGAGTGAGAGTATTTTAATCTTTAAATTTCCCATAAAAATGACCATGATCAAAGGGATGATTTATTATCGAGACCAGGAGGGGTCAGGTGGAATGCCCCCAGGTCAGCAGGATTCCAGGTCGATTCAGGTGTGTCTGCATGACCTGGGCCCCCCAGACTCGAACAATGTGGGGGCCAATAATGTGTGGTGTTGCTACATTGTGTCATCTGACATGGTTGTATGCACATGTGAGGAGCTTTGGTTTTTGCATCTCTGTAAACGATTTCCAGAGATAGACACTTATTTTATATCAAAATGATATGCACATATTCGTAGTGGCCGGAGATAGAATGTTTTAATATCAGATTACTTACATGGGGGAGTCCCACCTTGCTAGGACTTAATGGTTCAAACGACCACAGGAGATTTCATCATTCAACCCATTCAAGTCTGTATGTAACCTGTACACCCATCTTTGTTCAAACGTTGTCTTTGCGTTCCTTTTGTATGTAGTGTTGCGTCAGTCCGGTTGCTTCTCTTTTGCACCGGATAGCGCTCCGATGTTCTGTAATTCTAGTGCGCACCTTTCTGATTGTCATACCTACATGCAGGAGGTTGCATGGACATTCTATTAGGTATACCATTCTTGGTATTACACTCTGTCCGGTGTTTGAGTTCCAGGGTGATTTAAGGCCTACATCAATTTCTCTAACCCTTTTGGTTGGCGTGCAGGAGCTACATTTGCCACATCATGAATGCCCTACAAGGGGCGGAATGTTCCTAAGAGTGGCATGTGTGTTCTGGTCTGAAGCTTTTTTGGGTCGCGTATGCACCAGATGATCTTTTATCTTGGTCCCTCTCCTAAAGAAGGAAATGTGTTTCTCAAAGTTGGGACCACCTCCTTGTAGCATTTTCCATTTCTTATAAGCCTGGGCGTAGTTTGCGTAGTTTTGCTACGGGGAACTCTGCGAAGTTACAAAAAAACTCAGCGAAGTTCCGCTAGTGGCAGAGTGTAGTGCGAACTGCTATTCGCGCTGGTCTTCCTGCCGCTCAGGTAGAAATTCTACCAGAGCAGCAGCTCGCGCTCGCAAACTTACCATTCGTGACCGTGAGTGGGGAAAAAACTCTGCTGCACTACGTGAAGCAGAGTTTTCTGCACTCCGCGAGCTCCGCAGAGCACGGAGTGAAGAAAAATCCGTAAACTCCGCGAACGGAGCGGAGTTCAATGCCCAGGCCTAATTTCGTATTGATATCTTTCTGAAAAGCATGTGACAGTGTCTTGTAGGTGGAAACACAGATTAATCCCTCACTACCCTGCCTTTTCCATGTTTGAAGAAGCTGATCCCTGTTGTTGTTAAGTGCTCTTTTCTCTGCCAAATTCACATATTTTTCAGGGTTGTTTTTTTCTGAGAGTTTGTTTCGCAGTTTTTTGGCGTGTGATTCGCAGTCTCTTGTCTCAGTGTAATTATGCCATAACCGCAAAAAGTGTCCGGGTAGGTTTTCCTGAAGCTCTCAGGGATGGAAACTCTCAACTCGTAGTAAGTTGTTCTGGTCCATTGGTTTGTAGTACACCTCAGTAATTAACCTTCCTTGCCTCTTGTTTATCATTAGGACTAGGGAAGGGAGTTGATTGCCTCTCAGTGTCATTGTGAACCTCAAATGAGGGTTGAGGGCGTTTAGCCCCATGGCAAAAGTTGAGGCTTCATCTCTAGTACCCCTCCATATTACCAGAACGTCATCTATATAACGCTTCCAAAGTCTTATTTCTTTCTGGTAGGGGTTACGTTTGCTTTGAAGGAATTCTGCCTTGAAAGACACATACAGGCAGGCTAGACTGGGAGAAAAACATGTTCCCCACTGAAGTTCGATGCACCTGTAGGTAGTTATGTCCCTCCAACTCAAAAAAATGCCATGTGAGTGCTAGGTGTGACAGGTCCAGAACAGAATCCTGTGGGTAATGGAACTTCACTCTGTAGTATTGAGGGGTCTTTTCACTACTTAGTGGGCCTGATTCACAGAACTAACTTAAGACAAAATCCTAAACTTACTACTTTTGGTATTCACAGAAGGCATTTAGTAGTAGTAAAGTTAGGATTTTGGCTTAAGTTTGACTTAAGACAAACTTAAGACAGACTTAAGACAGACTTAAGTTAGGATTTTATCTTAAGTTTGTCTTAAGTCTATCTTAAGTCAAACTTAAGTCAAAATCCTAACTTTACTACTACTAAATTCCTTCTGTGAATACCAAAAGTAGTAAGTTTAGGATTTTGTCTTAAGTTAGTTCTGTGAATCGGCCCCACAGTATAGCCTCCTGCGGGATGTTTGTGTATAGGGACTCCACATCCAAACCGATGAGGAGTTCCTTAGAAGTATGAAAGGAAAAATCATTTTTTAAGTTTAGGACATCTTTGGTATCCTGTAAATAGGTGGGCACTTTTTTGACCAATGGCTTCAGGAACACATCACAGAACTGTAAGAGATGCTCTAACACAGAACCAAACTCCAAGACTACTGGTCTCCCAGGAGGTGGACATTTTTGTTTATGCACTTTTGGAGTCGTGTAGAAGTAGGGGACTCATGGTTATATTTGGATTAGAAAATCTGCCTCGTGTTTTGTTATCCATACGTTCTCCAGGCCCTCGTTGACTTTGAATGCTGTCTCCTCTTGGACTTCACTTAAGGGGTTGCCTGGAAAGTCACTTGTAATGTTGTGTATCAATAAGCAACTTTGTGCACTCCTCCGATACATCTCTGTGGGCAGTCTCACTATAGCTCCCCCTTTGTCTGCTGGTTTAGTTACAATGGAATCACCTGGTCCCAGTATTTACAATGGTCTTCTTTCTACTTCGCTCATATTGTTGAATCCCTTCCAAGTGTTACCTTGTAGGTTGTCAAACCCTCTATTAACGGCTTTTTCAAAAGCCAAAACTTCCATAGGCATTGCAGAGGAGGGGGGCGTGAAAGTAGATTTTGATTGCATCCCTGTATTACCCTTTTGTTTATTGTGGGGTTTTTATTCGGAAAAAGACTCTTAGTCCGATTTTTCTCAAGAAATCAGCTGATTCCATCTTTAGTTTAAAAATGTCCTCTTTAGGTGTTGGGACAAAACCTAGGGCTAGATGTAGGTAAATAGGTTTTACCGATTCTAAAATACCGAATTTTACCGATTCGGTATTTTAGAATCGGTAAATCCTATGTAGGTAATTATTCGGTAAAAATTACCGAATCGTTAAGATTCGGTAATTACCGAATCTGTATTTACTGATTTGGTAATTGCCATTCATTCCTATGGGCCTGGAATGTCAATTACTGAATCGGTAAATACCAATTCGGTAAAATAGGGAAATAGTCAAGGGTGGCAGGGTGTCACTTTGACACCCTGTTGCACCCCTGAATAGTGCTGGTGTGCACATGTGGCATACATACATGCCCTAAGGGCATGTATGTTTGTCACATGGCACAGGTGTAAATGCACACATTTGCATTTACACAGGAATTCCTTATTTACCACCAACCAATAGTTGGTGGTAAATAACGAATCCTGTAAGCACAGAAGCACTGTTTACAGTGCTACCTACATTTCATTTACCGATTCGGTAAATACTGAATCGGTAAATGATTGGTATGGGCGAAATTTGCGAATTCGCGTTCCGCGATTTCGCGCGAAAACAAATTCGCAATCTGCAAAATCCGCAAATTCGGGCGAATTTGCGGATTTTTGTTTTTTTGCGCGTTCGCGGAGTTTTTTGCATGTTCGCGGGGCTTTTTGCGTGTTCGCGGGTCGCTTGCATGGCGAAGTTACCCATGCAGTCCTGTATGGGCGCAGCACCCTCTGGTTCACCTCTGCCACCCTCTGGTTCATCACTGCCACCCTCTGGTTCACCAATGCCACCCTCTGGTTCACCCCTGCCACCCTCCGGTTCACCCCTGCCACCCTCTGGTTCACCACTGCCACCCTCTTGTTCACCACTGCCACCCTCTGGTTCAGCACTGCCACTCTCTGGTTCAACCCTGCCACCCTCTGGTTCAACACTGTCACCCTCTGGTTCACCACTGCCACCCTCTGGTTCACGACTGCCGCCCTCTGGTTCATCACAGCACCTCTGGTTCACCACTGCCACCCTCTGGTCAACCACTGTCACCCTAAGGTTCAGCACTACCACCCTCTGGTTCACCCATGCCACCCTCTGGTTCACCACTGCCACCCTCTGGTTCATCACAGCACCCTCTGGTTCAGCACTGTCACCCTCTGGTTCACCACTGCCACCCTCTGGTTCACGACTGCCACCCTCTGGTTCATCACAGCACCTCTGGTTCCCCACTGCCACCCTCTGGTTAACCACTGTCGCCCTCTGGTTCAGCACTACTACCCTCTGGTTTACCACTGCCATTCTCTGGTTCACCACTGCCACACTCTGGTTCACCCATGCCACCCTCTGGTTCCCCACTGCCACCCTCTGGTTCACCCCTGCCACCCTCTGGTTCACCCCTGCCACCCTCTGGTTCACCCCTGCCTCCCTCTGGTTCACCACTGCCACCCTCTGGTTGAGCACTGCCACTCTCTGGTTCACCCCTGCCACCCTCTGGTTCACGACTGCCACCCTCTGGTTCATCACAGCACCTCTGGTTCACCACTGCCACCCTCTGGTTAACCACTGTCACCCTCTGGTTCAGCACTGCCACCCTCTGGTTCAGCACTGACACCCTCTGATTCAACCCTGCCATCCTCTGGTTCACCACAGCCACCGTCTGGTTCATCACAACACCCTCTGGTTCACCACTGCCACCCTCTGGTTCAGCACTGTCACCCTCTGGTTCACCACTGCCACCCTCTGGTTCACGACTGCCACCCTCTGGTTCATCACAGCACCTCTGGTTCACCAACCACTGCCACCCTCTGGTTAACCACTGTCACCCTCTGGTTCAGCACTGACACCCTCTGGTTCACCACTGTCACCCTCTGGTTCAGCACTGCTACCCTCTGGTTCACCACTGCCATTCTCTGGTTCACCACTGCCACCCTCTGGGTCACCCATGCCACCCTCTGGTTCTCCACTGCCACCCTCTGGTTCACCCCTGCCACCCTCTGGTTCACCCCTGCCACCCTCTGGTTCCCCACTGCCACCCTCTGGTTCACCCCTGCCACCCTCTGGTTCACCCCTGCCACCCTCTGGTTCACCCCTGCCTCCCTCTGGTTCACCACTGCCACCCTCTGGTTGAGCACTGCCACTCTCTGGTTCACCCCTGCCACCCTCTGGTTCACGACTGCCACCCTCTGGTTCATCACAGCACCTCTGGTTCACCACTGCCACCCTCTGGTTAACCACTGTCACCCTCTGGTTCAGCACTGCCACCCTCTGGTTCAGCACTGACACCCTCTGATTCAACCCTGCCATCCTCTGGTTCACCACAGCCACCGTCTGGTTCATCACAACACCCTCTGGTTCACCACTGCCACCCTCTGGTTCAGCACTGTCACCCTCTGGTTCACCACTGCCACCCTCTGGTTCACGACTGCCACCCTCTGGTTCATCACAGCACCTCTGGTTCACCAACCACTGCCACCCTCTGGTTAACCACTGTCACCCTCTGGTTCAGCACTGACACCCTCTGGTTCACCACTGTCACCCTCTGGTTCAGCACTGCTACCCTCTGGTTCACCACTGCCATTCTCTGGTTCACCACTGCCACCCTCTGGGTCACCCATGCCACCCTCTGGTTCTCCACTGCCACCCTCTGGTTCACCCCTGCCACCCTCTGGTTCACCCCTGCCACCCTCTGGTTCCCCACTGCCACCCTCTGGTTCACCCCTGCCACCCTCTGGTTCACCCCTGCCACCCTCTGGTTCACCCCTGCCTCCCTCTGGTTCACCACTGCCACCCTCTGGTTGAGCACTGCCACTCTCTGGTTCACCCCTGCCACCCTCTGGTTCACGACTGCCACCCTCTGGTTCATCACAGCACCTCTGGTTCACCACTGCCACCCTCTGGTTAACCACTGTCACCCTCTGGTTCAGCACTGCCACCCTCTGGTTCAGCACTGACACCCTCTGATTCAACCCTGCCATCCTCTGGTTCACCACAGCCACCGTCTGGTTCATCACAACACCCTCTGGTTCACCACTGCCACCCTCTGGTTCAGCACTGTCACCCTCTGGTTCACCACTGCCACCCTCTGGTTCACGACTGCCACCCTCTGGTTCATCACAGCACCTCTGGTTCACCAACCACTGCCACCCTCTGGTTAACCACTGTCACCCTCTGGTTCAGCACTGACACCCTCTGGTTCACCACTGTCACCCTCTGGTTCAGCACTGCTACCCTCTGGTTCACCACTGCCATTCTATGGTTCACCACTGCCACCCTCTGGGTCACCCATGCCACCCTCTGGTTCTCCACTGCCACCCTCTGGTTCACCCCTGCCACCCTCTGGTTCACCCCTGCCACCCTCTGGTTCCCCACTGCCACCCTCTGGTTCATCACAGCACCCTCTGGTTCACCCCTGCCAC
Source organism: Lissotriton helveticus (assembly GCF_964261635.1). NCBI lineage: Eukaryota > Metazoa > Chordata > Amphibia > Caudata > Salamandridae > Lissotriton > Lissotriton helveticus. The sequence continues at coordinate 1,198,784,070 of NC_136071.1, read as the reverse complement.
CCTCTGGTTCAGCACTGTCACCCTCTGATTCACCCCTGCCACCCTCTGGTTCACCCCTGCCACCCTCTGGTTCAGCACCGCCACCCTCTTGTTCAGCATTGTCACCCTCTGGTTCAGCACTGCCACCCTCTGGTTCACCACTGCCACTCTCTGGTTCACCACTGCCACCCTCTGGTTCACCCATGCCACCCTCTGGTTCCCCACTGCCACCCTCTGGTTCACCCCTGCCACCATTTGGTTCATCACTGCCACCCTCTGGTTCACCCCTGCCATCCTCTGGTTCACCCCTGCCACCCTCTGGTTCAGCACTGCCACCCTCTGGTTCAGCACTGTCACCCTCTGATTCACCCCTGCCACCCTCTGGTTCACCCCTGCCACCCTCTGGTTCAGCACCGCCTCCCTCTTGTTCAGCATTGTCACCCTCTGGTTTACCCCTGCCATCCTCTTGTTCATCACTGTCACCCTCTGGTTCATCACTTCCACCCTCTGGTTCACCACTGCCACCCTCTACCGAGACCTTTTGTGACGCAGCGGCAGCACAAAAGATGCGCCATGGTGCTGGGTATTAACAACGTGACGCATCTCTCTGTGAGATGCGTCACGTTGTAAAGCCCTGCGCCATCAGGAGGCGTTCCGACTCAGCCTCCTAAAAGTGGCTGAGTGAAATCTACAAGATTTCACTCAGTCACTTTTAGGCCAATGCTGCGTCAAAACCCTTTGCCTGCTTGAAGCAGGCGCAAGGCTTGATGCAGCATTGGGGAGATAGGGCACCCCCAGAGCATTGCTGGAGCTGCGTCGCAAGCGCGACGCAGCTCCAGCAATGCGCTGCTTTTACGGCACAGATGCGTGACGCATCTGTGCCGTTTTTGCCACATGGTGCGCCGCATTGTAAATGCGGCGCACCATGGGTGGCGGAGCTGCGGCGCACAATAACTGGCGCATCCCTGGGGATGCGCCAGTTATTGTAAATCTGCCCCTATACATTTAGCCAACGAGGGAGCACTTACTGATTAGACAGTAGAAAGTACTCCAGTTGAGTAGAGGTATTGCACAAAAAGGTGGCATCTTCGTGGACAAACATGCAGGGCGGGATTCATTCTGCCCCCTGTTAGACTCGTATTTTTGTGCCCTTCTGCCCTCTGTTATTCCCTTGTTTTTGTACCCTTCTGCCCTCTGTTAGACTCGTTTTTTGTGCCCTTCTGCCCTCTGTTAGACTCATTTTTGTGCCTTTCTGTCCCGTTAGACTCGTTTTTTGTGCCCTTCTGCCCTCTGTTAGACTTGTTTTTCCCTTGTTTTTCTGCCCTTCTGTCCTCTGTTAGACTGTTTTTTTGTGCCCTTCTGCCCTCTGTTAGACTCGTTTTTCCTTTGTTTTTCTGCCCTTCTGGCCTTTGTTAGACTCCTTTTTGTGCCTTTCTGCCCTCTGCATCACCACATCATCACTCAGCGCTACCCCAGCATCACTCAGCTCCACCACATTATCACTCAGCACCACCACATTAACACTCAGCACTACCACAGCACCACTCAGCACCACCACAGCATCACTCAGCACCACCACAGCATCACTCAGCACCACCACAGCACCACTCAGCACCACCACAGCATCACTCAGCACCACCACATCATCACTCAGCACCACCAAAGCATCACTCAGCACCGCCACAGCACCACTCAGCACCACTACAGCATCACTCAGCACCACAACAGCGTCACTCAGCACCACCACAGCACCACTCAGCGCCACCACAGCATCACTCAGCGCCACCACAGCATCACTCAGCGCCACCACATTATCACTCAGCACCACTACAGCACCACTCAGCACTACCACAGCATCACTCAGCACTACCACAGCGTCACTCAGCACCACCACAGCACCAATCAGCACCACCACAGCACCACTCAGTGCCACCACAGCATCACTCAGCACCACCACAGCATCACTCAGCACCTCCACATTATCACTCAGCACCACCACAGCACCACCCAGCACCACCACAGCATCACTCAGCACCACCACAGCATCACTCAACACCACCACAGCACCACTCAGCATAACCCCAGCATCACTCAGCACCATCCTAGTATCACTCAGCACCACCACAGCACCACTCAGCATCACCACAGCACCACTCAGCACCACCACAGCACCAATCAGCACCACCCCAGCATCAATCTGCGCAACCATTCAACAACAACTGGTTCAAATATGTTCTCTCAATGTTTCAAACTTTATTACAAATGTCACAAAAAGATGTTAATATTTCACTTCTGTTCTTGGATTTTCGTCACAATAAAATACACTGAACATAATCTTCACAAAAGTTATTTACAAAAGTTTAAGCTATTGCCATTATAAATTAAAATCACTTTTATTTAAGTATTAATTATTTAAAAATTAAAAGCCATTGTAATTTGTAATATCAATACAGTTAAGTCACGTAAATACAAAACATGCGAGACCTATTGCATTGCAAATGCTTGTTGGTACTTTGCCATCTACGAGATCTTTGCAATGTTTCAAAAAAGAGAAAGAGAGAGAGATAGAGAGTGAAAGGGAGCGAGAGAGAGAGTGAAAGAAAGAAAGAAAGAACGAAAGAAAGAAAGAAAAAAGAAAGAAAAGAGAGAGAGAAAGAAAGAAAGAGAGAGACAGACAGAGAAAGAGCAAGAAAGTGAAAGTGAAAGTGAAAGGGAGAGTGGGAACGAGAGGGAGAGAAAGAGAAAGAGAGAGTAAGAGAGAGAGGGGAGAGAAAGAAAGAAAGAAAGAAAGAAAGAAAGAAAGAAAGAAAGAAAGAAAGAAAGAAAGAAAGAAAGAAAGAAAGAAAGAAAGAAACAGGGAGTGAGAGAATGAGAGAGAAAGAAAGAGAGAGACAGCGAAAGAGCAAGAAAGTGAAAGAGAGAGAGAAAGAGAGAGAGAGACATGGAAAGAGAGAGAGAAAGAGAGAAAGACACAGAGAGAGAGAGAGAGAGAGAGAGAGAGAGAGAGAAAGGATGAGAGAGAGAAAGAGAGGGAGAAAGAGGGAGAGTGAGAGAGAAAGAAAGAAAGAGAGAGAAAGAGAGAGCGAGAAAGAAAGGATGTGAAAGAGAGAAAGGGAGAGAAAGAGAGGGAGAGAAAAGAGGAGAGAGGGAGAGAGAAAGAGAGAACGAGAGAGAGAAAGAAAGAGACAGAGAAAGAGCAAGAAAGTAAAAGAGAGAGAGAAAGAGAGAGAGAGACATGGAAAGAGAGAGAGAAAAAGAGAAAGACACACAGAGAGGGAGAGAGAGAGAGAGGATGAGAGAGAGAAAGAGAAAGAGAGAGAGAAAGAGGGAGAGTGAGAGAGAAAGAAAGTGAGAGAAAGAGAGAGCGATAAAGAGAGGATGTGAGAGAGAGAAAGAAAGAGAGGGAGATAGAGAGAAAGAGAGAGAGAACGACCGAGAAAGAAAGAGATAAGCAGAGAAAGAGGAAGAACTTGAAAGAGAGAGAGAAAGATAAATAGAGCAAGAAAGGAGAGGAGGAGAGTGATAGATAGAGAGAAAGAGAGAGAAAGAGAGGGAGGGAGAGAGAGACCGGATCTCTGAAGGGCCAGATTCCTGAGTTGCCTCTACAGAACATACAGCTTTTTATTTTTAGCAAAATGCATATGAAAATTGTGCTGTAAAGGTCTCTTTTAGTTTAACCCCTCCTGACAACTCAAAATGGGTGTATTTGCCATCCTCTCCCTTCTTCCTGTTTTTTTATATCTGTAAGTGCTTCCTGATGAGGTTTAATTCCTGGGACAGGTGCCTTGTTGCCTACTTGTAACTTTTCTCTGACCCTGCTTCAAGGGTCAGAGCAGGGTCAGAGAATAGTTGCAAGTAGGCAACGAGGCGCCAGGAAGCACTTAGCAGCAGGTGCCCAAGTTGAAGTTAATTTCTTTGTAACCCTTTTGTAAAAGGTTACAAAGAAATTAGGTTCAACTTTTGCACCTGCTGCTGTAACCCTTGCTTGGCTGAAAATTCGTCCCCGCCGATTCGCGGATTTTACCGCGATTTCGTGAGATTCGCGGATCGCGAAATTGCGGAAAATCCGCAAATTTGCCCGCGAAACGGATTTTTCGCCCACCCTTAGTAAATGATGATTCAGTAAATACCGAATCGGTAAATGATGATTCGGTAAATACCGAATCGGTAAATACCGATTTGTTATTTACCGCATAGGTAAAAAAGCCTCCTACATAGGAAAAGTCTATTACCGGTCGATAACGGCCGAATTCGGCTGTTATCGACCGGTAATAGCTTACCTACATCAAGCCCCTAGTTCTTTGTTAAGGACAGCATTCTCTGTATATTACCATGTTTTGGGGGGAAACTACGATTTGCTTGTATTCAGCATCGCTTCCCGTGATGGGTTGCAGTCTTTCCTGGTGTCCCAGTCCTGCCAAGACACTCCTTTCCTTTTTTCTTCCCCCCTCTCCCTGCCTTGTTCTAAACAAGCATTTGCAATGCAATAGGTCTCGCATTAGGAAAGCTTGAGCTATTGGTAGTGTAAATGACCAATTTTTTATTTATGTGTTGGTTTTGTAAATAGCTAAATTATTAGCTTTGTCATTTACAATGCCAATAGTTATAACTTTCGCAAATATGACACCTATAGCATTTGTAAAGCAATATGGGTTGTATTTACATGACTTAGATATATTGATATTACAAATAAAAATGTGTATTTTAACTTACCAATGATTAATATCCCATGTATCTTTGTTTTATGATATATTGTAATAACGATACACTGTTGAATACACTAATGTAAATGTAAATGTGGGTGTACTTGTAAAGCGCACTACGACTCCAAGGAGTATCTAGGCGCTGAAGACCGCTGGGGAACCCGTCCTGGTTTTCCCTGTGAGATTGTCCCTTTCTGGGTGTCTCCAAGGTGAAACCAAGCATCCCCGGCGTCTGTGGGGGCCGTTGTAGAGATGAGGCAAGCTTAATGCTCAGAGTTGCAGAGTGTGTTCCCTGGTTAGAGTAGGCACCGAGGCGAGAATTATCGAGTCCGCTGACCCTGGTCCACGACCCTGCCGCGTCGGGAATTGAACCCTGGTCCCGGGCCGTTCTCTGCTTACAGGTCTGCCGCCTCTAACCAGTGAGCCACACAATACATTTGACTACTCAAATAGTTCGAACAAATCGGGGTAGTTAAGCCTATCCATAGACACATATATTTACATTAGTGTTTTAACACTGTTTTAGTTAAAATAATGTAATATTGCTATTGAGATCACAAACTTTTATTGTTTCAAGGCATAATGTTATACTTGTCCAACACCTTATTCGAAAGCATTTTCATATTGTAAACACTCGTCGGGTGTTATACATATATTTCACAAATAAATATATTATTTAATGGGTCTGACCCTCATGTTTTGTCATTTTGTGTCAAACTTTCCACATTCATCCCTCCATACAAATGCCAATAAGGAGAACTCAGACAGTACCTGCATTTCAGTGCCAGACCACCCTCACTGCAACTCTGCCAGGCTGTCTACGAGCAGCCGTTTACAGTCAACTGACTCCTCCTAGTACCCAGCTGAGCGACTGAGCCTGGCTGGACGTTGGTGTGATTACACCAGAAGCATTCCGAAGCGGATATGACGTCAGCGTGTAGTTGCATGATGGGTGATTGGCTGTAAACCTGGCGTGAGTGACCATCCAAGAAAGTGCACACGTCGCCATCAGCGATGGTTGCTGCGGTAGAAAGTGACATGTAGTACTTAATAAGTAATATTTAGGTTTAGGTGTCCCTATTGTTTCGTTTTTATGAAGCACATTATAAGCGCGGTACGTTTTCCGGAGGGTGAATTTCTAACTAAACCAAGCGACCGTAAAACAGCGTCAGAGTCTCTTCAGTGTAGGAGTCGGTTCTAAAATGCGGGGCTAATATTTTAGAATGGCGAGGGTGGTCTTAGAGCTGAGGACTCGAGGTAAGCGCACCGCCATGTTGGATTGGGGGTTGTTTTCGCTTTATTCGAGTCTGTTCTGCTGACTGTACTCTCAGGAGAAGCGCAGCAATCCAAAACCCGGAAGTGGGCATGGCAGAACGGAAGTGTCGTGGAAGAAACAGCTTCTTGAAGTAAACACGCCACCAGCCCCTATCTGTGCCACTGTTAGTACTGAGGGCGATCTAAAGGGGCATGCAGGTAAGTGACCAGCAGGACTCTGCCCCGGAACAGCATGGGTGTCAAGCCCCACAATGCACCTCCGAAGGCGGCGGGTGTGTGTGTGTGTGCAGGGGGGGCTGGCTGTGTGTGTGTGCGCCGTTACTGCATGCGAGCCAAGCAAAAGCAGGGGCTGTGTGTGCGTGTATATGTAAGCGCGTGTGCGCAAGGGCATCTCAGAAGCGCGTCCACAGACCTCAATCGGCGCATGCCCCGGTCTGTCCCACTTGGCAGGCTAGTCCATAACAATAGATCTCGCTGGCGACAGCGCTTTCGTGCTGCATCACCAGCGAGACCTAAAAAGACACAGACTTATTGGGATGGCACAAAGGTATGTTCTGGGAGGTAGGAACGTAGGGGTCCATAGTTAGGGGGAGCTCCGTAATTACCAGCCCAACCCAAAGCGCTTTCAATTGGGCCGTTTGGAGGATCAAATAGTGGCACTGGGTTAGGAAATCATCCTTGACCTGGCAAACCAGGTTGATTCCAATGTCTACCTCTTCTCTGCCTCCCATTCTTTGGTATTCACCATCAGAATCTGATGACGTACGCTTCCGTGAGGGCCTGTCTGAACTTGATGTGGTACAAAAGGGGGTGGTGATGGATGGAGCATCTGACTCAATCAAACACTAACACCCAGTCAAAAGATCTGGGTTTAATCCATCACCGTTCTTTAGCCCACTCTGCCACCCCAGTTCTGACATGGCTGTATGCAAATCAGTCTGACCCTGTACCTCATGGGAACAGTCCAGCCCGAACTGCCAAGCCATGTCTTCCCTGGACCGGAAACAAGCTTCCGAGGACCGGTTTCTGGCATTCCAGCCGTTTTCAGCCCGGCTTGCTTGAATCCAGTGGCAAAGTGAGCAAGGGACTCACGTCTGAGCATACCCTGCCACACTTATGGCGGCCAAAAGCGGTACAAAAGGGGGTGGTGATGGACGGAGCATCTGAATCAATCAAACACTAACACCCAGTCAAAAGATCTGGGTTTAATTCATCACCGTTCTTTAGACCACTCTGCCACCCCAGTTCTGACATGGCTGTATGCAAATCAGTCTGACCCTGTACCTCATGGGAACAGCCCAGCCCGAACTGCCAAGCCATGTCTTCCCTGGACCGGAAACAAGCTTCGAGGACTGGTTTCTGGCATTCCAGCCGTTTTCAGTCCGGCTTGCTTGAATCCAGTGGCAAAGTGAGCAAGGGACTCACGTCTGAGCATACCCTGCCACACTTATGACAGCCAAAAGCGGTACAAAAGGGGTTGGTGATGGACGGAGCATGTTAGACGGGGACCTGGAGGGTCGGCCGAGCACAGTGATCGCACAGACAGGTAACTTCCCCCCCACAGATGGACACCACACAAAGATCAGGGTAACACCTTTTATAGGCACTTCTGGTAGTAGAGTGGTACGATACAAGGCGATCAGGACACGATGATCCTCTCAATTCTAGTCTCTAGTAAGGGAAGGGGGTAGCGGGACAGTCTTGGTACCCACGGGTACGGAAGTGTAACGGTGATAGCTCTCAATCCTCGAGCTCGGTGTTCGGATGGGTCAGCCCGCGGCAGCGCCGGCAGGTCCCGAAGAGGTCGTAGGTGGCAACGGGCCGCGGCAGCGCCAGCAGGTCCCAACGAGGATGAAGGTTACAACGGGCCGCGGCAGCGCCAGCAGGTCCCACGAGAATGCAGGTTGCAACGGGCCGCGGCAGTGCCAGCAGGTCCCACGAGGATGAAGGTTACAACGGGCCGCGGCAGCGCCAGCAGGTCCCACGAGGATGAAGGTTGCAGAGGGCCGCGGCAGCGCCAGCAGGTCCCACGAGGATGAAGGTTGCAGAGGGCTCCGGACCCTCGCTCTTGGAGGTCGGGAGGTCCGGGATGAGGGAGTCCAGACACCCAGCAGGGGGGTGGAGCCAGCGCCCGAGGAGGCTGGGGGTGCTCGGCACCTGGCGGGGGAGAGCCATCGACACGTCTTACTCCCATTGACCTGCCAAGTGGTCCGTTCACCTCCTGGGTGGAGGGTGGTGCCGGGATGTCGGGGCCTGGCCAGGCCCAGGGTTGGGGTCGGGCTGAGGCCGCGCGGCCGCGTGGTGCCGTGTCCAAGATGGCGGCTGGGCCGGGCAATGGTGCTGACGGTGGCCCGGGCCCTGTCCTGCGGGGAGGGAGCGAGCCCTTCATGTGGCCTGTCCAACAGAGCATCTGAATCAATCAAACACTCACACCCAGTCAAAAGATCTGGGTTTAATCCATCACCGTTCTTTAGCCCACTCTGCCACCCCAGTTCTGACATGGCTGTATGCAAATCAGTCTGACCCTGTTCCTCATGGGAACAGTCCAGCCCGAACTGCCAAGCCATGTCTTCCCTGGACCGGAAACAAGCTTCCGAGGACCGGTTTCTGGCATTCCAGCCATCTTCAGCCCGGCTTGCTTGAATCCAGTGGCAAAGTGAGCAAGGGACTCACGTCTGAGCATACCCTGCCACACTTATGGCGGCCAAAAGCGGTACAAAAGGGAGTGGTGATGGACGGAGCATCTGAATCAATCAAACACTCACACCCAGTCAAAAGATCTGGGGTTAATCCATCACCGTTCTTTAGCCCACTCTGCCACCCCAGTTCTGACATGGCTGTATGCAAATCAGTCTGACCCTGTGCCTCATGGGAACAGTCCAGCCCGAACTGCCAAGCCATGTCTTCCCTGGACCGGAAACAAGCTTCCGAGGACCGGTTTCTGGCATTCCAGCCGTCTTCAGCCCGGCTTGCTTGAATACAGTGGCAAAGTGAGCAAGGGACTCACGTCTGAGCATACCCTGCCACACTTATGGCGGCCAAAAGCGGTACAAAAGGGGGAGGTGATGGACGGAGCATCTGAATCAATCAAACACTCACACCCAGTCAAACGATCTGGGTTTAATCCATCACCGTTCTTTAGCCCACTCTGCCACCCCAGTTCTGACATGGCTGTATGCAAATCAGTCTGAACCTGTGCCTCATGGGAACACTGAGGTACTGGGTTTTTCAGAACCGGTACTGATCCGGTAACCCAGCGGTCCCAGGGACAACACCCAAAGACCTCGAGTACTTTCCTGATTCAGAAACAGTAACCAGAGTCTTCTAGGTGAAGTCAAAGATCGAATTTATTGGCTGCAACCAAGTAACAGGCGTCCTAGAAGTAAAACAACACAGGATGTATATTCTCAGGAGACTGCTCAATCTTCCAAAGCCAGGCTTCTCTTTTTATACAAAATATTAAGCTTCAGGCAAACATTCTTAGATTTACAGTAGACTATTCACATATTTTCACCACAAAGGAAAAGCAGAGTCATGATGACAAGCCCACATTTCAGTTCGTCCAGCCCACAACAAATTACCGGGCAAGGCCCAACATTTTTCATCAGATATCAGTGGACCCCCAATAAAACCGGGCACCTCCTCATCATAAAGCAAGTGAGAGAGAAAAGAGCAGGGGCAGGTGTGAGCAAGATTAGGCAGGGTGTGTGTGCGATGAAAAGGGTTTATGGCATGTTGTGCCTTGATGCTATCTCGTTCGGCCACTGGGAGAGGAACTGACCAAACAGGTTTGGCCTGGGGCAATGGTTCCAGCTTGCCTAGGTCACAGAAAAGTCAATTAAGGTGTACGTGTCCTTTGATATCGAATTTGGCTTGTAGTTATAAGCCTATGTGAGGGCAAGTCACAAAATGGCTGCCGTACACAAAATGGGAGCCAAGGGTTCAGGACGGAAATGACGATTTCGAGGTGAAATAGTCACTCTAATATAGCGTAAATGCTTGTACATAGTGTACTAGCCATTCTCAGTCTTTTGATCTAAAAATCGTCGTGCTACGACAAAGTTTATTACACGAGTCCAGAATTTTCAGAACCACAAACCCTCCTTTTGCCCTTACATAGCCAATTTAACCTAATCTCATGCTAATCTGAGTCCAGGTCTATATTCCTAAAGTCATTGAGATGTTGCTGTAACATCATTCTAGTACTTAGTTCGTCTTTTGATACAGGCTTCCTTACACATGATGTAGCACAGAGGCCACATATTGCAGGTGCACACTGCACGCACAGACAGAACAGGAAAAGAATGGCTAAAACCATCCCAATGACCATCAGAATTTTCGATCCCCAGCTGGAAATCAGTTCCCAGAACCATCCCATTAAAGACCAATCTCCTTTATCCACATGAATAGATTCGGAAATCTTATGCAGTTTGGAGATGGCCTGGTACACTGTTGGAGCGTTATCTGGGATGAAAACACACCAACTCGATTGGATCAATTTACATACCCCACCTCGGTCTGCAAGTATGACATCTAATGCGACCCTGTTCTGAAGGGTCATAAGACGATCCGACTGGAGCTCAGCAGTCAAGTTACTAAGGGCACCAGCAGTTTCAATTACGGTGGACTCAACCACCCTTGTCAATTGCCTTATGTTCCTGCTGTTAACCATGGGTCCCCAGAACGACAGAAAACCCTTAACGAAGTCCCCAAATTCTTGTCCTGCAGTGTCTTCTTTACTCAAGACACCTCTAACTACACTTGTCTTGTGGTAATCTGCGCTGCTGTGTAGGTGGGAGGCAACGGGAACGAAACAAAACATGTGCCCGAAAAGTCAGGGGGCAACCATGTATAGGCTCTATCATGGCAGATGAAATATGTACCCTTAGCTGCTAAGAACGCAGGGGAAGTCTGAGACCCAAAAACATATGTCTCAGTACAGATACTCTTCCCTAGCTGAGCTCTGGGATTCTTGCCATTACCTTGCAGACATAGGTGACCCTGATGGGGTACAATCCAAATCGGGGAAGATCTCTTAGCTTGCTGCTTCACACTCAGAGTAGCTCCATATCCGGTCACGTTCCATCCTGTATATGCAAGTGTCTCATCTTCCAGGGTAGTTTCATAAGAAATATCTTCCTTAATCATATCTACTATACCCTTAACTAGAGCACTATTCTTAGGATTGTCTTTTACAGAACGTAGGGGGTGGACTTCACGTGCGTAGATGAACATTGTTCTGTATACCCACACAGAACCATTATAGCTGAAAGGCAGGACCAGATAAGGGATACCTTTATCCGTTGTGTGAGGCATAAGACCACACACTCAACAGTTAGTCGTGTTCATTACAAGTTGGTTTTGGTGCAAGAGCTGAACAAAGGAGTTATTAATAAACTCTAACCTTCTAGCGGATTCATGTTCAGGAATGGGCTGGAAAGAATGGGAGGAAACAGTAGGAGGAGGAGGTGTAGGCGATGTAGTGGGTGCAAATGTTACTCGAAAAGAGAATAAAACATATCCTATTAAAAATATCATCACACTGAATAACATGAAAATGCACAATATCAAAAAGCTCTTCTTTGTCATCATTTTACATATTCTGTTTTTAAAGTTCATTTCCTTGGCAGGTCTCTCCATCTCGAAAAACTCCAACCTCTATACAATGCTGCCCGCGATGGGAGGTTGTTTCTGCTAAGGAATGCTTCTGTCAGTCCAGGGCAACTCCCTTAGACCAACCAGAACTGTCGACCTAACGTCGTCAGCTGCACCCCAAAGACTTTGGGCAATCGTGGCCCTAGCAGGGGAACCCGGATGGCGGTTCGAAAAACAAAAATAAGCAAGTTTCTCAGATGGGAGAGCTGCGCTTTCAAAAATAGTACTTGGAGGAAAAAACAACACACTTTTATTAGTTCGTATTTCTCGGCCTCAGATTATACCGTTGTTTTCCTGGTATTGTATGGTCTCGGAACAAGAGTTCAGGTTCTGTAGTGTCCAATCGAACTGACGGTGATGCAGCTGGTTGCAAAATTTTATCACTCTCTTGTTCAGTAATTGTTCCTTTTACACGTGCATCACTGAAAGGCAGAAAACGTGGCACAGTTTCAGTCTCTGAGTCGGCGACACCCTCCTGGACCCACCGGTCATATGGCAGAGGCAAAGGGATCCTCTTGCAGTGGATCCCGTGGATCCAGTTTTTCTTCCCTTCCACTCGAACAGCTGATCTTGTGGAAAGAAGGACAAGGTGCTGTCCAGTCCACCTGGGCTGGTCGTTCTTTGTTCGCTGGAAGTTCTTCACGAGAACCCAGGATCCAGGGTTGATGGGATGACCTGGAGTTTCAGAGACCGGAGGCAGGGTGTCATGGACCTGTTGGTGTAAAACACGCAATTTAGCCGTCAATTCGTACAGATAGTCAAGCAAAACAGGGTGTTCGATTTCACTGAACTTTGTGGGCCTTGGCACTCCCCATGTGTTGGCCGGGCGGCCGGAAACTATTTCATATGGACTAAGTCCCACTCGCGAATGCACAGTCATTCTGGTGGATAGGAGTGCTAAGGGTAGAGCATCAGGCCATTTAAGACCTGTGCTAGCTTGAATTTTGGCCAGTTTTAACTTAAGCGTGCCATTGTAGCATTCTACTAGTTCAGCTAATTGGGGGTGATTTGCAGCGTGAAACTTCTGATGAATGCCTAGCCCTTCACATACTTTCTTCATCACTCGGCCCACAAATTCACTCCCATTGTCACTCCAGACCATTCTAGGCATTCCAAATCTAGGGAAGAATTCTTTCACAAGGGCTTTAGCTGTGGACAAGGCAGTATTGTCCTTTAGGGGATATGCTTCTACCCATCTTGAGAAGGCACAAATAACAACGAGTACGTATTTTAAGTTGTTGCACCTCTCCTTGTGGATGAAATCTAGCTGCAAAACCTCGAGCGGATACGTAGGAGGCGCAAAATGACCAGCTGGAGTTGGGGTTCCCCTACCAGGATTGTGTTTCAGACACACCATGCAATTCTTGACCACATTCTCTGCACACTTAGGAATTCCTGCATTTTGCCATACTGGAGCCAACAACTTGCAAATCCCTTTCACGCTGATATGAGCCATTCCATGAGCCATTGTAACCACTGCAAGCACGTACGCATCGGGTAGCAACCATCTCTGATGCTCTGACAATTCAACCCAACAACCATTTGCATCCATTCTACCCGTGCTTTCTCTCCACATGTTCAACTCTTTCTCTGTAGCCTCAGCTTGAATGGACTTCACACTCTCTATCGTGTCTTCACACATTCCAACATCACCAACCCATCTTGCAGGGCCTGCAACATACATTCGGCTCATCACATTCCTCGCAGTTTCTTTCGCGATTTCGTCAGCAAATTCATTTCCACGACCAACATCATCAGTCACCTTCTTGTGAGCACTACATTTCACAATCGCCACTTGCAGAGGCAAGGTCAGTGATTCAAGAAGCTCATTCACCAGCTGACCATGCTGAATCTTAGCTCCATGCGAAGTCAGGAACCCACGTTCTTTCCACAATCGTCCAAAACTGTGAGCCACACCAAATGCATACTGGCTGTCGGTGTAGATGGTCACTTTCATTCCTTTCGACAACACACATGCTTGTGTAAGTGCAATCAACTCTGCTGCTTGAGCTGAATTATGTGGAATACGTGCAGCTTCAACAATCGTATGCAAAGTCGTGACAGCATATGCTGCAGTCGTATCACCATTCAGAAGCTTGAAGCATGAACCATCCACCCATAATGTACCATCACATTTCGCAAGAGGAGTATCCTGTAGATCTACTCTCCCTTTCGTTTCTTCTTCTGTTCTAAGAAAACAATCATGCTGTTCTGAAGCATCTAATTCCTCTACACTCGGCAACAACGTAGCTGGGTTGAGAGTGTTGCATCTTTTTATGTGCACATGACTCGCTAACAATGTCAACTCGTAACCTGACAATCGAGCACTAGTTAAGTGCTGTGTCTTGGTTCTGTTTAACAACGTGTCTACTGCATGCGGGACCATTACAACTAGCGTGTTATTCATCACTAGACCAGCAGACTGTCGAATAGAAACAGCTGCTGCCGCTGTTGCTCTTAAACAACTCGGCAATGCTTTAGCTACCGGATCCAAAGTCGACGAAAAATATGCACATGGACGCTGCTTGTCTCCAAACAACTGTGTCAACACTGATAATGAACAACCTTCTTTCTCATGGACATACAATGTAAAGGCTTACTGTAGTTGGGGGTACCCAACACAGGAGCCGAACATAATGCTGTGCGCAATTCAGAAAAACTTTTCTGACACTCTTCAGACCAAGGAACGGGATTGGGTGTATCTTTACACGTTAATGCCACCAAAGGTTTTGCCAACAAGGAAAAATTTGGTATCCATTGTCTACAGTACGATGTAATACCCAAGAAAGCACGCACTTCTCTCTGTGTTCTTGGCACACTCAATTTCGCTATTGCCTGAATTCTTTCTGGGGTTAGTTTCCTTCTCTCCTTCGATAAGAGATGACCTAAGTAGGTCACTTCTTGTCGACAATATTGCAATTTGGAAAGTGACACCTTGTGATGCAAATCACACAGATGACGCAACAATGACAATGTGACTTTTTTACAGATTTCCTCAGTATCTGCAGCGACAAGCAAATCATCAACGTACTGTACAAGGGTAGCACCATCAGGTAAAACAATCATATCAAGCAGTGTCTTTAGAGCTTGACTATATATTGATGGACTTTCACAGTAGCCCTGGGGAGCGCGTTTAAAGCGGAAGCTTCGACCTCCTAAACTGAAGCCAAAAATATCCCTACTCTCCTCGGCAATCGGGATGCTGAAGAAGGCATTCTTCAAGTCAATCACCGAAAAGCAGTTGGCAGAAGCTGGAATCATAGTCAATAGGGCAGTAATATCAGGGACAACTGGAAATTGTGGCACAATGATCTTATTGACCTCTCTCAGATCAATCACAAATCTGTAAACAGGTGGCTGGGATGGGTCAGTTAGTTTCAAAACAGGCAGAACAGGGCTATTGCAAACGTTGCCTCTTGTTTTTTCAATCACATCTTTTTCAATCAGATTGTAAACGATCGCTAGCAAGGCTTTTTCACCTTCACTAGAAATTTTATATTGGGGAATGCGTGGCATTTTAACATTGGCTTTCAATGTTACAACATATGGTGGTATTTCCAAAAGACCCACATCGTTAGGACCAGTAGGCCAGAGAATATCAGGAAGAAACGACAATTCTGTTGGAAGTTTGTCCTTTGACAAATACATTGGAGAAACCACTTTCTTACCCAGTGTAAGTTGTACTCCCGAAGGAGAACAGTACAAAGTCGCATTCTATCTTTTTAACAGATCCAATCCCAACAAATTTTCACCACAACCTGTTGTCGGAATAAGGGGTGCTTCAAATTCACAAGGACCAACAGAAAGGGACATAGGACTAGAAATCGGGTTCCTAACCGGGGTGCCAGAAAAACCTACAGAAACATTCATTTCGCCAGACAAAGGTGCGCCAGGGAGTTTTGAGTGCATAATAGAACTCTTTGTAGCACCAGTATCCAACAGAAAAGGTCCTGACACACCTGATGTAATCACCTCGACGTAGGGTCCACTCTGATCTACTGGAACTGAAACAACTCCCTATCTTTGTCTATGGCTGTCCTAGCAATCATTACCTTCCATATGCTCATCTTCTGCATAGTAATCATCAGCATAGTACTGAGCTGTCCTACCAGACGCGTTATTCTGCTGATCGAACCTATTCATTGAATTCTGAGGCGGAAGAGACTGTGTGTTCTGGGGGAAATTTCCACGTCCTCTACCTCTAGACGCTTGTTGAACACCACGACCTCTAACACCAGAAGCGCCATTTGTACGCTGTAAAAAGATAGGACAACTATACTTGAAATGACCCTCTTCCTTACAATAGGAACACTGATTGGGACCTACAGGGTCACGTGGTTGAGTATACTCGACTCTTTGCGAGTTCCTCTGATACTGTTGAGGCTGCTGATAGTTATTCTGATAATTACTCTGACCACCATTATTCTGGCCACCACCACCACGTGGCGGATACGCTTGCTGTAGCAGGACCTTCGTCTTCAACTCTTTAGTTTTCTTTTCTGCTCTGTCTTTCTCATCTTTGTCTCGATTTCCGTAGTACTGTGCAGTAGCCAATATCTGTGCTGAAGAGGAAACTGCCCAAGAACTCTCTGAATCCTTCAATTTCTTACACAACTCTGGAAGCAGATTGTGCACGAACTTATCGACGAATAGTCGCTGACCACCTTCTGTACTCATATCTTGACCACTGTGGTCGACAAACGTCTCTTCAAACCTGGTCAAGAAATCTGACACCGTTTCATCTTTCTTCTGCTTACATGCAGACAATTTATCCCAGTTTACTCGCATGGCAGGCATTATAGTTTTCATGTAATCAATGTTCCTACCAGGGAGTTCTGTTACTAAAGGCTCGGGTTTAGCACCACCAATTTGTCGGGCATCCGCAGCCGTAATATTAGCCCATGAGTCACGTAACTCCTGATCATGATCTGCATGACGAATCTTTCCCCATAAAGGCTGTGGAACAACATTCCCAAACAACATATCGATATCGGCTAAATTCATAATGCATGAACCTGCAGTCTGTGACAATTCCTTGTAATACCCTGCAGGATTCTTACGGGGATCAGGCAATGTCTGTTTAAGGGCCAAAACTTCAGCTCGCTTCCATGGAACATGTACCCACACACGCTGAAAGTGTGCTGGTATAGCTGGGGGAACATTATTATGACCAGCTGCTACTTCTTCCCTCCATACTGGAGGAACTTCTCTCATGGGATATTGTCTCGCCTTCTTCTTGACAGAAGAATCAGACTCAAACAACGACTTGGAAACACCTTCGGTCCTAAGTGACAACAACGTCGCAACTGCTTTCCTAACATCTGAACCCACAATCGCGCCTTTTGAAAACTCGAACCGTACATGGCTCAACTCGGGCGGATTAGAGTCCAAATCATTTTCCTCTAAATCTTCACATAGAAAAACACACATTTTCTCAAAAACGTATCTCTGCTTTGATGCTTCCCACTGATGGAAGACATGCATAACAGATTCTAGACCATATTTAGTCGGTTCGGTCATCCATTTATGTGCCAAATAATTCAACGTTTCCTTCTCCCTAGAATCAGGCAGTTGACTACGCAACTGCTTACGCTCTGTGTCAGGGGTTACACTAGTTGCACCAAAGAGAGGATACAGAAAACTAGTGACAGTGCTAGTCACCCTTTGACGAACAGAGGGAGAATTCGAGGAAAAGACAAGCGGAAAAGCAGAATGAGTCAAGGCAGACGCAGAGGCAGTGTCAGAAGGAATACCAGAAGTGGGAGTCGATATAGTAGTTAAAGTTGTAGGAAGTAAAGAAAGAGCAGATGTAAAAGCCGGTGGCCCTTGAGGAGGCTGCACCGGAGGAGCAGGAGCCAGCTGAAGAACAGCTGGTGGCTGTGGAGGAGCAGGAGGCAATGCAACCACAGGTTGCGCAACTAAAGGTTGCGGAGGTGCCGTAGCATTCTGCGCATAGGGGGGTGGCGAACTCAAAAAATGCGACATTAGGGGATCTTTTTCAAGCTCTTTTGCTGCTTCTTGCTGAAGAGGCGGCAAAACTGGATAACATTTATCTATCACCATTTTACGTTGCCTGTGCAACTGCTCACTCATCTGTTCTTCTTCATTGTCTTTATACTGCATAGCAGCTTGCATTATCGAAATACCCCTTTCTCTCTTATTTTTCTTCGCTAATTTAATTTCCTTCTGTTTGGCCTCCTTACGCCATAGGCGGAAAGAGTCAAACATTGCCGGCCGGGCTTTCTTCTTGAAGAGTTTAACTTCAAGGTTATCTAAGACTTCTGTGTCAAAGCTACCATATTGGGGCCATTTTAGAACACCATCGTTTCTGGTATATTTAATCTATACTTCATTGTATGTGATGGGGCCTACTCCATGTTTCACATACAGTTCATATGTTGGAGTTCCAATCGGAGGAACCGGACACAAATCCTCCAATCGGGAATCCCTATTATTACAACCAAGACAAAACAAATTTGCAAACGAAGTCTGCTAAGACCAGGCATCTTCGCTCTCTAGTCTAGCTTCAAACTTCAAAGGATTATCGATTACGATATTTCTCGTGGATACACGAGTCCTTCGGCTTTGGCGCTTGCAAGTTCCAAATAAAGCGATCCCGAAGGGATACCCAAAACTAGGACCAACTAAGGACTGGGAGACGCTCCACTTATACTTAACTGAGGTATCGATGACGTCACCAGAAGACTCGTCTAGCGTTTCACTCTACCAAACATCAAGGGTCCAAATCAGGGCGATAGCCAGGGCAGCAGTCCTTCGTAGCCGCCGGGAAGCGGGGAACCTCGCAGCAAAGAGTTTCGGACCACGTCGACATGCAGGGGTCGATGAAGTGGTTGGCCTTGCTCCAGAATTTTCACACGAAGCTCCTCACGAACCTCTGGCTGGACCGGTACCGTTGGTATTGCCCCACTTGGGGCGCCAACTGAGGTACTGGGTTTTTCAGAACCGGTACTGATCCGGTAACCCAGCGGTCCCAGGGACAACACCCAAAGACCTCGAGTACTTTCCTGATTCAGAAACAGTAACCAGAGTCTTCTAGGTGAAGTCAAAGATCGAATTTATTGGCTGCAACCAAGTAACAGGCGTCCTAGAAGTAAAACAACACAGGATGTATATTCTCAGGAGACTGCTCAATCTTCCAAAGCCAGGCTTCTCTTTTTATACAAAATATTAAGCTTCAGGCAAACATTCTTAGATTTACAGTAGACTATTCACATATTTTTACCACAAAGGAAAAGCAGAGTCATGATGACAAGCCCACATTTCAGTTTGTCCAGCCCACAACAAATTACCCGGCAAGGCCCAACATTTTCATCAGATATCAGTGGACCCCCAATAAAACCGGGCACCTCCTTATCATAAAGCAAGTGAGGGAGAAAAGAGCAGGGGCAGGTGTGAGCAAGATTAGGCAGGGTGTGTGTGCGATGAAAAGGGTTTATGGCATGTTGTGCCTTGATGCTATCTCGTTCGGCCACTGGGAGAGGAACTGACCAAACAGGTTTGGCCTGGGGCAATGGTTCCAGCTTGCCTATGTCGCAGAAAAGTCAATTAAGGTGTACGTGTCCTTTGATATCGAATTTGGCTTGTAGTTATAAGCCTATGTGAGGGCAACTCACAAAATGGCTGCCGTACACAAAATGGAAGCCAAGGGTTCAGGACGAAAATTACGATTTCGAGGTGAAATCGTCACTCGAATATAGCGAAAATGCTTGTACATAGTGTACTAGCCATTCTCGGTCTTTTGATATAAAAATAGTTGTGCTACGACAAAGTTTATTACACGAGTCCAGAATTTTCAGAACCCCAGCAGTCCAGCCCGAACTGCCAAGCCATGTCTTCCCTGGACCGGAAACAAGCTTCCGAGGACCGGTTTCTGGCATTCCAGCCGTCTTCAGCCCGGCTTGCTTGAATCCAGTGGCAAAGTGAGCAAGGAACTCACGTCTGAGCATACCCTGCCACACTTATGGCGGCCAAAAGCGGTACAAAAGGGGGTGGCGATGGACGGAGCATCTGAATCAATCAAACACTCACACCCAGTCAAAAGATCTGGGTTTAATCCATCACCGTTCTTTAGCCCACTCTGCCACCCCAGTTCTGACATGGCTGTATGCAAATCAGTCTGACCCTGTGCCTCATGGGAACAGTCCAGCCCGAACTGCCAAGCCATGTCTTCCCTGGACCGGAAACAAGCTTCCGAGGACCGGTTTCTCGCATTCCAGCCGTCTTTAGCCCGGCTTGCTTGAATCCAGTGGCAAAGTTAGCAAGGGACTCACGTCTGAGCATAACCTGCCACACTTATGGCGGCCAAAAGCGGTACAAAAGGGGGTGGTGATGGTGATGTTTGATTTGTTCAAACGCTCCGTCCATCATCCCCTTTTGTATCGCTTTGTTCGCCCTAAGTGTGGCAGGGTATGCTCAGACGTGAGTCCCTTGTTCACTTGGCCACTGGATTCAAGATGTCCTGGCTGATGAGGATTATGAATCCGAAACCGGTCCCAGGATGCTTGTTTCCGGTCCAGGGAAGACATGGCTTGGCAGTTCGGGCTGGACTGTTCCCACGAGGCACAGGGTCAGACTGATTTACATATAGCCATGTCTGAACTGGGGTGGCTGAGTGAACTAAAGAATGGTGATGGATTAAACCCAGATCAGTTGACTGGGGGTGAGTGTTTGATTTGTTCAAACGCTCCGTCCATCATCCCCTTTTGTATCGCTCTGTCTGAACTTGAGGCAGGTTAGGGGAAAAAATCTTCATTTGGATATGGGTGAGTGGTCTTGTGTGAACATTTCTTAAGGTCTTTCTGGTATTTTGTTATATTTTCGCTGAGTCAGATAGTCCCTATATTCTGAGATTGCCTTGTTTGACTCCTCCAGTTTTTTCTAATATGTTGTTATACTCATGCATGCCTTCAAATTGCTTCACTAGTTTTTATCTGGGTCGTTAGGGCATCTGAGAGTCTTTTAGCAGTTTTTTTTATCAGGATCATCCAGTCTCTTGTGCACTTCCACACTACCGACCAGTCCTTCCTGAATTCTTTGTTTTCCAGAAAACTTATGTGCGTGTTTGTTACTATTAATCAATTGGGGGATGCATTTCCTCACAAATATTCAATCAGGGCTGTTCCATGAAGAAGTGTCTTGATCTGCCCTCTCTTAATTTCTAAAAAAGTAAGCCCTGAAGAGCGCCCCAGGGTAACAGATATGGGCAGAAACATGTTGGCAGATTATAGATGGGTTTGAGTCATTACTCTTGATACACCCATCCACGTTTGTCTTTTAGTCATACCTAGTTTCCTGCTGACTAAAGGTAACAACTTAAGAACACTAATTAATTTGTAATTCAATCTGGATCTCACTTTTTTGCTTTCTCTGGTAAGATTTATCTAAGAACTCCTTCCTTCCGGTACAGTCTTCGAGAAGGTTGAGTCTGCCCTGATGGCATTGTCCTACCAGGGAGTGGAGAGGATACCGATGATGAAGCAGGACATGTGTGAGCCACAAAGCAGCAGGTAGATATCCCAGGCCAGCTACTATTCAGACAGGGCACGCGATCCCTTTCAATGGCAGGAATCCTTCTTGTACACAACAGAGTCCTCTGGCAGTTTACACCACGCAGTTCCAAGTTCTCCGGTCCAGCGTCCCTGCAGCGTACCTCACCATTGGCTGAAGTGCGGCACCAGTAGGTATACTACAGTGTGTATTTGAAGTTGGGGGTGATTCAAAGGATCTCCATTTGTATCACTGATGTCTCCCCTAAATGCCAGTCCTGTCTACCATGAAGCTGTGGAATGTCGATCTTAATCTTTAGTGGGGCCATAATCTGGCTCCAGAGGCCAAGAGTCAAAACCTCTCCCTCCAATCTCTCCATCTAGAGCCGCAAATGGCAGAGGTCTGTAGTTATCTCGGGAAACATCCTTTACAACGCAACTTTTACCACGCAGTGCTATTACAACGCAGGTTTTACGACGAAAACCATTACAACGCATTGCGCTGGGGGGCGCTCTAGTATAGGGAATAGATTTAATTTACTATCCAACACCTTCCCTAGTGTCCACGGGGACTGGAGTTGGAATAGTAAATTAAACTATTCACTATTCAGCACCCCAAAGCGCTACGCGTTGTAATGGTATGTGTTGTAAAAACTGCGTTGTAACAGCATGCGTGGTAAAAACATGCGTTGTAACGTCATACATCCGTTATCTCTCTCCCCAGTGTTTCTCTGCATGCCCCCACCTAATGAACGTGAGCTGACTCCCCAGTGCTTATGTAAATCCTGTATCTAACAGAAGTGATCTCTCTCCCCAGTGTTTCTCTCCATGCCCCTGCCTAACGGAAGTGATCTCACTCTCAGTGCTTCTCTACGTGCCTCCACCCAACGGAAGTGTTCTCACTCCCCAGTGCTTGTGTATATACCCCCACCTAACAGAATGTACCTCACTCTCCAGTGTTTCTCTACATGCCCCCACCTAAGGAAGTGCTCTCACTCCCAGTGCATTCTACACGCCCCCACCTAACAGTAGTGATCTCACCCCTCAGTGTTTCTCTCCATGCCCCATTCCATGTTGCTGCCAGAGGGGCATCTTGTATCGGCCCTTTTGCCGCCAGGTTCTTATTTCCAGGTGGTCTTGCCCAGCAGCAGGGGGTCACTGGCCCTGGTTCTGCTCCCCACAGACTCTTGTCTTTTCAATACTCTTTGTGAGCAGAGAGTCACCCAGTTCATGAGCACTACCTTGGGCACAGGTTCTGCGGGCTCCTGCTCTTGTGGGAATGGTTGTGTGCTCTGCTCACTCACCCCTCATACTATAAAAATGGTTCAGCCTACTTTAGGGTGTTAGATCAGTGCCATATGAAGGCCTGTTGTACATAGGATACAGGGCACAAGTACGGGTAGGTGGAACTGGTGAGGTTCACTGTGCAGAATTCCACGGATGTACACAAAATCCCCGCAAGATTCAGCGAGCGCGGAATACGGCACGTCGCGCTGCTCGCGCTGATATTTAGAGCCAGGTGCTTGTTCCAAGCTATAAAATCAGCATGAACTGCACCACGCAGCACGCCAGAGGCCGCTGCTTCTTTCTGTAGCTTGGATAGATTTTCTACTAGAGCGGCAGGTTTCTTAAAGCGAATGGTCGCGGCCTGCTGCGACCGCCCCTGTTGAGAAATCTCACCAGGAGGCATTTTACCACATGATTTTCCCGCTCGCACTTGCCAACTTAACGATGGCGAGCCGCACTCGATAAAACACTCTGCATAGCGGCAGTTGGTGAAGTTTTTCTGAGTGGGCAAAACTCTGAGAACTCTGCCAGAAGAAGTGGAGCTTATCACCCACCCCAATTCACATGTCGGGGTACAGGCGGGTAGACAGCATCCGCCCACTTTTTTCACTGGGTGAACGCCATTCACCCTGCCAAGAAGTTGGGCCCCCCACTGAAATATGCCAAACTTGTCCCTGTGTCATTTTCCAACACTGGGACACATTCAGCAGCGCCTGCACATTGTCTGCTTTCCTTTCCCAGCAGCAAAGTGCAGGCAGCCAGGGGGCTCTGTTATGGAGCTGTGGCCAAAGCAAAGTCCGAAGTCAAAGGTTGAAGTTAAGGAGCCGGTAGACCTTCTGTTGTTCTATCCTCCCTCAGAGCTCTCTGGAGCCTCACACCTAGATGCAAATGCAATCTAACAAAGGCACACAGCTAGCTCTTACTTCACAGGTACTTAAAAGAGAGGAATGCTTTTGACTTTTTTCTGTCCCTGTATTTAAGAGACATGCATGAACTACAAGAATTTCACATGTGTTGGTCTGTTCCAGTATTTACACAAATAACAATTTAAATACCACCATTTTGTTTTATTTCTTTTATGTTGCCAATCATTCCAATCCAGGGTGTCGGAGTGCTTTACAGCACAAGTACACATTATGTAGTGACAATAAATCATGTGAGTGTAAATCAATGTACAGGACGTGTCATACAAGACAGTGACCGCTACAAGGTGTAGGAGTTACAAGTAAGCCTGGGCAGAGCAAAACTCTGCAAAGTGCCGTAAAAACTACGTCGGGCTCTGCAGAGTTCCATGAGCGGCATACTGTGGTAAGTGACGCTGCTCGCACTGATTTTTAGCGCTGGGACTTTGACACGCGCTGTAAAATCACTGCGAACGGCACTACGCTGAAGAACCGGGTTTTAGAACCCAGCGGCGCCAGGGAAAACGCCTGAAGTCTCCGAGTCCACCTGTCTTGGCATACAGAGACACGGGATACTTCTTGGTGACGTCAGAGATCAAATTTATTGGCTGCAGCCAGTAACAGAAGTCCTAGAAGTCAACACGGTATGAGTTCTCAGGAGACTGCTCAATTTTACAAAGCAAGTCATCCCTTTTATACCAAATATTGTGCTTCAGGCAAACATTGCTAATTTACAATTGACCAATCCCATGGGTACACGACAAAAAGCATTGCATGACAAACCCACATTTCATTGTCCAGCCCACTATCAATTATTGGTCGAACCCAACATTCTTCATCAGACAGGTCGATCGAACCCATAATAAAAACAGGCACATCCCCATCGTAAACGGGCCATAAAGAAAAGGAGCAGAGACAGGTGTGAGTAAGATAAGACATAGTTGTGTGCAATAAAGGTTTATGATGTCCTGTGCTTTGATCCGTAATCTTGATCAGCTACTGGGAAAAGAACTGGCCTAACTAGTCTGGCTTCGGGCAAGAGGGTCTGTTCGCTCGGGTCATTCAGAAGTCAGTTAAAGTGTACGTGTGCTAAAAGACTCGTTCGGCCGTGGTCTTCGGCCTATGTGAGGGCAACCACAAAATGGCTGCCATGCACAAAATGGAACCCAAGGGTTCAGAACGGAATCCCTCAATTCATAGTGAATCCATCACTCGAACATGACGAAAACACTCGTACATATTATACTCGTCATTCTCGGTCCGCTGTTACCAAAATCGTCATAATACGACGACCTTTATGAAACGGGTTCAGGATTCACGGAACCTCAGTCCCTCCTTTTGCCCTTACATAGGCAATAACCTACACTCACGTCAGTCTGAGTCCAGGTCTATATTCATCAAATCATCAAGATGTTGCTGAAGCATAATCCTATTGCTTAGTTCCTCTCTTGGGACAGGGCTCCTTGCACACGTAGTAGCACAGAGGCCACATATAGCAGGAGCGCACTGCACACAAAGACAGAACAGGAAAAGAATCGCTAAAGCCATCCCAATGATCATCAGAATCTTCCATCCCCAGGTGGATAAACGTTCCCAGAACAATCCCATCAACGACCAATCTCCTTTATCCACGTGTATAGACTCGGAGATCTTTTGTAATTTGGAAATGGCCTGATACACTGTCGGAGCATTGTCTGGAATGAAAACACAGCAACTTGATTGGATCACTTTACATACCCCACCTCGATCTGCAAGTATGACATCTAACGCAACCCTGTTCTGGAGAGTCATAAGGCGATCCGACTGGAGCTCAGCAGTCAAGTTACTAAGGGCACCGGCAGTTTCAACTATGTGGACTCAACCACTCTCGTCAATTGCCGTATGTTTCTGCTGTTAACCATAGGTCCCCAAAATGGCAGAAAACCCTACAAGAAATCTCACAATTCTTGTCCTGCAGTATCTTCCTTACTGAAGACACCTCTAACAACTCTCGTCTTGTGGTAATCTGCTACAGCTGTGTAGGTGGGATGCAACAGGAACGAGACAAAACATGTGCCCGAGAAATCAGGGGTCAACCATGTGTACGCTCTATCGTAACAGACAAAATAGGTACCCTTAGCTGCTAGAAACGATGGGGAAGTCTGGGACGAAAAAACATGCGTCTCAGTGCAGATACTCTTCCCTAACTGAGCTCTCGGATTCTTGCCATTACCTTGCAGACAAAGATGACCCTGATGGGGTACGATCCAAATCGAAGAGGATCTTTTCGCTTGCTGGTTCTCACTCAGACTAACTCCATATCCAGTCACGTTCCATCCAATATATGCTAGTGTCTCATCTCTCGGGATTGTCTCATAAGAGCTAGCTCCTCTAATCATGTCGACTATGCCCTTAACTAGAGCACTATTCTTTGGGTTGTCCTTCACAGAACGTAGGGGGTGGACTTCACGAGCATAGATGAACATCGTTCTGTATGCCCACACAGAACCATTGTAGCTGAATGGCAGGACCAGGTAAGGAATACCTTTATCAGTAGTATGAGGCATAAGACCACACACCCAACCGTTAGATGTGTTCACTACTAGCTGGTGTTGGTGTAGAAGCTGAGCAAAGGAGTTATTAACGAATTCCAATCTTCTAATGGACTCATGTTCAGGCAAAGGATGAAAAGAATGTGACGAAACAGTAGAAGAAGGTATGGGTTGTCTAGTGGGTGCAAACGTCACTTGGAAAGAGAATATAATATATCCCATCAAAAACATCACTAAGCTAAGCAACATAAAAAGACACAATATTAAAAAACATTTTCTACTCATAATTCTACACATTCTGCTTCTAAAATTCATTTCTTCAACAGGTCTCTACATCTCGAAAAACTCCATCCTCTAACTGTGCTGCTCGCGGCGGTAGGGTGTTCCATGCTAAGGAATGCGTCTGTCGGTCCAGGGAAACGCCCTAGGACCAACCAGAACCGTCGACCTTGTGTCTTCGGCTTGCACTCCAAAGACTTGACCCCGCGACCCTACAGCTGAACCCAGATGGCGGCTCGAAAAACAAAAATCGGTCAAAACAGTTTCTCAGATGGGAGAGCTGAATTTCAAAAATAGCAAAAAGAAAATCTCTTAATTTATTTGTCCCATGATTCTTGGTCGCAAATTATAACGACCTTTCTCAGGCAATGTCTGGTCGCGGAATCAAAGTTCAGGCTCAGTAGTGTTCAGTCGAATTGGGGGTGGCACAGCTTCTTGCAGAAGATCGTCGCTTTCACGCTCAGAACTTGTCCCAATTAAACGTGCGTCACTAAAAGGCAGAAAACGAGGCACAGTGTCAGTGTCCGAATCAGGAATGCCCTCCTGGACCCACCGGTCGTACGGCAGAGGCAAGGGAACCCTCTTACAATGTACGCCGTGGATCCAGTTCTTCTTTCCTTGCACTCGCACTGCAGATCGCGTAAATAACAGGACTAAGTAGGGACCAATCTAGCGGGGCTGATCGTTCTTTGTTCGCTGGAAATTCTTGATCAATACCCAGGTGCCGGGATCGATGGCATGTCCTGGATCTTCAAATGCCTGAGGCAATGTATCATGAACCTGTTGGTGTAAGACACGCAATTTAGCCGTCAAATCATACAGATAGTCAAGTAATACAGGGTGTTCAATCTCGCTGAATTTCGTCGGTTTCGGCACTCCCCATATGTTTGCCGGGCGACCAAAAATTATTTCATAGGGACTAAGTCCCACTCGAGAATGTACAGTCATCCTAGTTGACAAAAGTGCTAACGGCAACGCGTCAGGCCATTTAAGACCAGAGCTGGCCTGTATCTTGGCAAGTTTTAATTTGAGGGTGCCATTATAGCATTCAACTAAACCAGCTGATTGGGGTGATTTGCAGAGTGGAACTTTTGTCGGATTCCTACGCCATCACACACTCTCTTCATCACTTGACCCAAAAATTCACTCCCATTATCACTCCAGACCATTCTCGGCAAACCATACCTAGGGAAAAACTCTTTGACAAGGGCTTTAGCTGTGGACAAGGCAGTATTATCTTTCAGGGGATATGCTTCAACCCATCTTGAAAAGGCACAAACAACCACGAGTGCGTATTTCAGGTTGTTGCATCTCTCCATGTGGATGAAATCTAATTGCAAAACCTCAAACGGATAAGTCGGAGGCGCAAAATGACCAGCTGGAGTTGGAGTTCTCTTACCAGGATTGTACTTCAGACAAACCATACAATTCTTGACCACATTCTCTGCACACTTAGGAATTCCAGCATTTTGCCATACTGGAGCCAACAACTTACACATCCCTTTCACACTGATATGAGCCATTCCATGCGCCATCGTAACCACTGCAAGCACGTACGCATCGGGTAACAACCATCGCTGATGCTCTGACAACTCAACACAACAACCATTTGAATCCAATTTACCCGTACTCTCTCTCCACACACTCAACTCTTTCTCTGTAGCTTCAGCTTGGATAGACTTCACACTTTCTATCGTGTCCTCACACATTCCAACGTCACCAATCCATCTTGCAGGGCCTGCAACATACATTCGACTTATCACATCCCTCGCCACATCTTTCGCAACTTCATCCTCAAACGCATTACCGCGACCAACGTCATCGGTAATCTTCTTGTGTGCACTGCATTTCACAATCACAACTTGCAACGGCAAGGTAAGTGACTCAAGAAGCTCATTCACCAACTGACCATTCTGAATCTTCGTTCCACGAGACGTGAGGAACCCACGTTCCTTCGACAAACGTCCAAAACAATGAGCCACACCAAACGCATACTGGCTGTCGGTATATATGGTCACTTTCTTTCCTTTCGACAACACACACGCTCTCGTTAAAGCAATCAACTCCGCTGCTTGGGCTGAATTATGTGGGATACGTGCAGCTTCAACAATCGTATGCAAAGTCGTAACAGCATATGCCGCAGTCGTATCCCATTCGGAAGCTTGAAGCGTGAACCATCCACCCATAAGGTACCATCACATTCCGCAAGAGGAGTGTCCCTAAGATCTACTCTCCCTTTCGTTTCCTCTTCTGTCCTGAGGAAACAATCATGCTGTTCAGAAATATCTGTCTCTACTAAAATCGTCAACAACGTGGCTGGATTCAGCGTATTGCATCTCTTTATGTGCACATGGCTCGCTAAGAGTGTCAACTCATAAGCTGACAATCGAGCACTAGTTAAGTGCTGTGTCTTGGTCCTATTTAACAACGTAACCACTGTATGTGGAACCATCACAACCAGCGTATTATTCATCACCAAACCAGCAGACTGTCGAATAGAAACAGCTGCTGCCGCTATAGCTCTCAAGCAACTCGGCAACACTGTAGCTACCGGATCCAAAGTCGACGAGAAATACGCACATGGACATTGCTTGTCCCCAAAAGATTGGGTCAACACTGACAACGCACACCCTTCTCTCTCGTGGTCATAAAGTGTAAAGGGCTTACTGTAGTCGGGAGTATCCAACACTGGAGCCAAACACAATGCATCGCGCAATTCGGAAAAACTTGTCTGACATTAATCGGTCCAAGGAATAGGATTCAATGTATCCTTAACAGTAAGAGCTATCAAAGGTTTCGCAAGAAGCAACAAATTTGGAATCCACTGTCTACAATACGACGTATTACCCAGGAAAGCGCGCACTTCTCTCTGTGTAATTGGCACACTCATTTTTGCAATCGCTTGAATTCGTTCTGGGGTCAATCTTCTTCCCTCCTTCGATAAGAGATGACCTAAGTAGGTCACTTCTTGTCGACAATACTGTAACTTCGAAAGAGACACCTTGTGATGGAAGTCAGACAAATGACGCAACAATGACAAAGTAGCTTCTTTACAAATTTCCTCAATATCGGCAGCGACTAACAAATCGTCGACGTACTGAAGAAGAGCAGCACCATCAGATAAGACAATCGTATCAAGCTGTGTTTTCAAAGCCTGACTAAAGATCGATGGACTCTCACAATAGCCTTGAGGAGCGCGCTTGAACCGGAAACTTCGACCTCCTAAAGAGAAGCCAAAAATATCCCTACTCTCTTCGGCAATCGGGATGCTGAAGAAAGCATTCTTCAAATCAATCACCGAAAGCCAAGTGGCCGAAGCTGGAATCATAGTCAATAAGGCAGTGATATCCGGAACAACAGGAAATTGTGGCACGATGATTTTGTTAACCTCTCTAAGATCGATCACAAATCTGTAAACGGGCGGCTGAGAAGAGTCAGTGCGTTTCAAGACAGGCAAAACAGGACTATTGCACACATTACCTCTTGTTTCCTCTATCACGTCTTTCTCAATTAGATAATGGATAATCGCTAGCAACGCCCTTTCACCATCACTAGAGATCTTATATTGGGGAATACGTGGCATTTTAACATTCGCTTTCAACGTCACAACATATGGAGGTATCTCCAAAAGACCCACATCGTTAGGACCAGTAGCCCAAATAGTATCAGGAAGAGTAGACAATTCTGTCGGAGGTTTATCCTTCGACAAATACATCGGGGAGACCACTTTCTTACCCAATGTAAGTTGTACTCCCGAAGGAGAACAATACAACGTCGCATACAATCTTTTCAACAGATCCGATCCCAACAAGTTTTCACCACAACCTGTCGTCAGAATAAGGGGTGCCTCGAATTCACGAGGTCCAACAGAAAGAGACATAGGACTAAAAATCGGGTTTCTAACTGGGGCGCCAGAAAAACCTACTGAAACATTTGTTAAGCCAGTTTGGAGTGCACTATAGAACTCTTTGTAGCACCAGTATCCAGCAGAAAAGGCTCTGACACACCTAATGTAACCACCTCAACATAAGGTTCACTCTGATCTACTGGAACTGAAACAACTCCCTCTCTTTGTCCGTGGCTGTCCTAGCAATCATTATCATCCACATTCGCACCTTTGACGTAGTAGTCGTCAGCATAGTACTGAGTCGTCCTACCAGACGCACCATTCTGTTGATCAAAACAATTCATCGTATTTTGTGGAGGAAAGGAAAGTGCATTCTGGGGAATCACACCACGTCCCCTACCCCTACCCCTAGGAGCTTGCTGAACACCTCGACCTCTCACATTAGAAACACCATTTGCGCGCTGTAACAGAACCGGGCAACTACCCTTGAAATGACCCTCTTCTTTACAATATGCACACTGTTTAGGGCCTACAGGAAAACACGGTTGAGAAGACTCGAACCTTTGCGAGTTTCTCTGAAACTGCTGAGGTTGCTGATAATCACGCTGGCCACTACGAGGCGGATACACCTGCTGTAAAAGAACCTTCGTCTTCAACTCTTTAGTCTTCTTGTCTGCTCTATCCTTCTCGTCCTTATCTCTATTTTCATAATACTGTGCAGTAGCCAATATCTGTGCTGAAGAGGAAACGGCCAAGCACTCTCTGAATCCTTTAACTTCTTACACAGATCGGGAAGCCAATTATACACAAACTTGTCAACAAACAACCGTTGACCACCCTCGGTACTCTTGTCTTGACCACTATGGTCGATGAACGTCTCTTCAAACCTAGTGAAGAAATCAGACACACCTTCATCTTTCTTCTGCTTACACGCAGACAATTTATCCCAGTTTACTCACATAGCAGGCATTATAGTCTTAGTAAGTAACGATCTTACCAGGGAGTTCTGCTACTAAAGGCTCAGGTTTAGCACCACCAACTTGTCGACCATCTGCAGCAGCAATATTAACCCATGTATCACCAAACTCCGGCGCATGATCCGCGTGAAGAATCAATCCCCATAAAGGCTGTGGAACCACATTCCCAAACAACATGTCTATATCAGCTAGATTCATAACACAGGAGTCTGCGGTCTGTGATAATTCCTTATAGTACCCTGCAGGATTTTTACGGGGGTCAGGTAAAGTCTGCTTAAGAGCCAAAACTTCAGCTCGTTTCCATGGAACATGTACCCAAACACGCTGAAAATGTGCTGGTGCAGCTACAATACCACGAACAGCATCAGCCTGAACTGCTTCCTCCCATACAGGAGGAACTTCTCTCATTGGATATTGTCGCACTTTCCTCCTAACAGAAGGATCAGGCTCAAACAACGGCTGAGAAGGAGACTCACTCCTAAACGACAACAACGTCGCAACTGCTCTCTCAACGTCGGAACCCACAATCGTACCCTTCGCAAACTCGGATTGTACACGGAACAACTCAGGCGGAGTCTGTCCCAAATCACCATCTTCCCATTCTTCACGAAGGAAAGTACACACCTTATCGAAAACATATCTCTGCTTCGGTGCTTCCCATTGAAGGAAGACATCCATAACAGACTCTACATCATATCTTAAAGGACGAGTAACCCATTTACGTGCTAAATGATCCAATACTTCCCTCTCTCGGGAATCAGGCAGTGGGCTACGCAACTGTTTACGCGCTGAAACGGGGGTCATACTCAATGACCCAAAGAAAGGAGATAAAAGACTAGTAACAGTATCAGTCATTCTCTGTAGAACAGAAGGAGAAGTCGACAGGACAGGAGATAAAGCGGATTGAGAGAGAGCTAATGTAGGAGCAGTAGCATAAGAGGCAGCGAGGACAGGTGAATAAGTCATAGGACTTAAAGATGGAGCAGGTAGCAAAGTTGGCGGACCTTGAGGAGGTTGCGCCAAAGGAATAGGAGCCAACTGAAGAAGAGCTGGCGGCTGTGGAATAACCGGAGGCAGAACAACCGGAGGTTGTGCAACTAAAGGTTGCGGAGGTGCTGTAGCACTCTGCATATAGGGGGGTGGCGAATTCAACAAATGTGACATCAAGGGATCTTTCTCAAGTTCCTTCGCTACATCTTGCTGATGAGGTGGAAAAACTGGATAGCATTTATCAATCGCCATTTTACGTTGCCTGTGCAACTGTTCACTCGCCTGTTCTTCTTCGTTATCTTTAAACTGTATAGCAGCTTGCATTATCGAGATACCCCTCTCTCTTTTGTTTCTCTTCGCTAATTTAATTTCCTTCTGTTTGGCTTCCTTTCGCCACAGGCGGAAAGAGTCAAACATCGCCGGCCGGGCTTTCTTCTTAAAAAGTTTAACCTCTAGGTTGTCTAAAACTTCCGTGTCAAAACTACCATATTGGGGCCACTTTAGGATACCGTCCTTCCTAGTGTACCGGATCCACACTTCATTATACGTGATGGGGCCCACGCCATGTTTCACATAGAGCTCATAGGTTGGAGTTCCAATTGGAGGAACCGGACACAAGTCCTCCAATCGGGAATCCCTATTTCGACCACAACAAAACAAATTTCCAAGTCTGCTAAGACCAATCATCTTCGCTCACTAGTCTAGCTTCAAACTTCAAAGGATTATCGAATACGATAGTCTCGTGAATACACGAGTCCCTCAGCTTTGGTACTTGCAAGTCCCAAATCAAAGATCCCAAGGGGATACCCAAAAACTAAGGACTGGGAGACGCTCCACTCATACTTAACTGAAGTATCGATGACGTCGCCAGACGACCCGTCTATCGTCTTGCTCTACAAATAATCAAAGGCTCCAAGGCAGGGCAACAGTCAGGGCAGCAGTCCTTCGTAGCCGTTGGAAAGCGGGGAACCTCGCAGAAAAGACTTTCGGACCACGACGACATACAGGGGTCGATGAAGTGGCTGGCCTTCCTCCAGAATTTTCACACGAAGCTCCTCACGATCGTCAGGCTTGGACCAGTACCGTTGAACTCACCCCACGCTGGGCGCCAAATGAAGAACCGGGTTTTAGAACCCAGCGGCACCAGGGAAAACGCCCGAAGTCTCCGAGTCCACCTGTCTTGGCATACAGATACACGGGATACTTCTTGGTGACGTCAGAGATCAAATTTATTGGCTGCAGCCAGTATCAGAAGTCCTAGAAGTCAACACGGTATGAGTTCTCAGGAGACTGCTCAATTTTACAAAGCAAGTCATCCCTTTTATACCAAATATTGTGCTTCAAGCAAACATTCCTCATTTACAATTGACCAATCCCATGTGTACACGACAAAAAGCATTGCATGACAAACGAACATTTCATTGTCCAGCCCACCATCAATTATTGGTCGAACCCAACATTCTTCATCAGACAGGTCGATCGAACCCATAATAAAAACGGGCACATCCCCATCGTAAACGGGCCATAAAGAAAAGGAGCAGAGACAGGTGTGAGTAAGATAAGACATAGTTGTGTGCAATAAAGGTTTATGATGTCCTGTGCCTTGATCCGTAATCTTGATCAGCTACTGGGAAAAGAACTGGCCTAACAAGTTTGGCTTCGAGCAAGAGCGTCCGTTCGCTCGGGTCATTCAGAAGTCAGCTAAAGTGTACGTGTGCTAAAAGACTCGTTCGGCCGTGGTCATCGGCCTATGTGAGGGCAACCACAAAATGGGTGCCATGCACAAAATGGAACCCAAGGGTTCAGAACGGAATCCCTCATTTCATAGTGAATCCATCACTCGAACATGACAAAAACACTCGTACATATTATACTCGTCATTCTCGGTCCGCTGATACCAAAATCGTCACGACGACCTTTATGAAACGGGTTCAGGATTCACGGACCTCAACGCATCGTGCCAGACGGCGCTACTTCTTTCTGCTGCTCAAATAGATATTCTGCACAAGTGGCAGCTTCCCCAACATGAGTGGCAGATTTCTCACCGCAAGTGTTCACGACCCGCCATGACCGCCCGTATTGAGAAATCTCGCCAGGTGGAGCTCTGGCACACGATTTTTCTCACTCACATTTGCCAACGGAATGTGGAGTGGGCAAAACTCAGAAAACTCTGGTGGCAGAGTGGAATTCTCTGACAATACCTAGTTAAGAGCCTTTCATAGCTCACTATGCTATTAGAAGGATTACAATTAATAAATTTCAAGTAACAAAAATATCTTTGTGTTAAAAGCAGTGACCCACTTACCGATCTACATAAGATAGAAATCTGTCATCTGCATGTTACATGATGATACAGGACACATATTAACCTTTTATGCTACTTTGATTCACAACTGGGACTAGACGAAATGCAAATCTGTCCAACAAGTGCATAAACCTCCAGAGTTATCTTACCTTTTATTATTATTCCCTGAGATTTACAGACTTTGCAACAAATTAGGCAGAGTTGATTTACTGCCACGTTTAATCTTGTTGCCATATTCTTTGTAATTTGCATATAGCCAGGTTCTGAACTGGGATGGTGCAGTGAGCTAAAAAACGGTGTTGGATCTAGCCCTGATCTCTTGACTGGGTGAGAGTATTCTGCTTAATTCAGAAACTCTGTCCATCACCACCCCTTGTTGTTAAATATTTTGTCCACCCTAAGCGTGGAAGGGTATACTCAGATGTGAGTCCCTTGCTCATTGCACCATCAGGATTCAAGCAAGCCGGGCCGACGACTGCTGAAATGCCAGAAACCGGTCCCCGGAAGCTTGTTTCCTTCCTAGTGTAAGAATTGGCTTGGTAGTTTGGTTTGCCCTGTTCCCATCATGCACTGGGACAGGAACATACTAATTTGCATATAGCCAGGTTCTGAACTGGGATGGTGCAGTGAGCTAAAAAACGGTGTTGGATCTAGCCCTGATCTCTTGACTGGGTGAGAGTATTCTGCTTATTTCAGAAACTCTGTCCATCACCACCCCTTGTTGTTAAATATTTTGCCATATTCTTTGTGGCAGAGTTAAAAAAATATATAAATTGAAGCCCAGATGTTGTATCAGGGTGTATATATTTTTGACACAACCCTGACGCAAAATCTCCTTTGTTAAATCTCGTAATGCCCTCATACGATAGATCTGCTAAACATATGTGTGAGGTGTTAATATCTGATGTCGCCTTTTGTGAAGTCCCTTCCTGTAAGGCCCACTGCTGTCTTGCGGACCCGTTTTGGCCCCCAAATGGAGCTGAAATTCTCGGGAGGAAGGAATGTTCGCGCCAGTAGAGGGCGACTTCTACAAAGTGGGGCTGGCATTGCATCAGAGCAGTGCACCAACCTACATGGGTTATAAAATTGTTTTTGATATGGAGAAATAAAAGTGCATCGACAATTGAAGGCGCATAGGACACCGCCCTCATCATTTAAATGCTCCAAAGCATGCCCTGCTTTAAGTTATCATTGTACTGATGGACTGTATACCATAAAGGCTCTTTAGGAGCATGTTGCCGCTCGAGTGCTCCTTGTACGTTGGGTACTTGGAGCTTCGATAAAAACGCTGCACACGCTGCCGTGAAGGAGCACCACCCCAGGATGTGGGGGCCACGTGGTATGTTATTGAGCAGGCCGATTTCGTGGGACTGCAACGGATTTAGCACGTCCACTGGCACACCGAGGCCCATCTGGGGGCTTTCAATGTTACAGCAGCAACATCGCGCGCTCCATTGGGAGATAAAGGACACAACAAGGCCCATAATGCTCTGCTAATCACGGCGGAGCGTCCCATTCAGGGCATGCATTGGAGCATTTAAATGATGAGGGCGGTGTCCTATGCGCCTTCAATTGCCG
Source organism: Lissotriton helveticus (assembly GCF_964261635.1). Classification (NCBI taxonomy): domain Eukaryota; kingdom Metazoa; phylum Chordata; class Amphibia; order Caudata; family Salamandridae; genus Lissotriton; species Lissotriton helveticus. The sequence continues at coordinate 1,198,748,256 of NC_136071.1, read as the reverse complement.
AAGCCTCTGAAGAGAAGTGGGGACACTTCGACACGCGTCAGGCATCCATGGCACATTGAACTGCTTAAAGTTATACTTGTACTAGTGGACTGTTTACCATTAAGGCTCTTTAGGAGCATGTTGCCGCTCGAGTACTCCTTGTACGTTGGGTACTTGGAGCTTGGATATATATATATATATATATATATATATATATATATATATATATATATATATATATATATATATATATATATATATATATATATATATATATATATATATATATATATATACACCAATAACATAAAATCTAATATAAATGTATTATAAGTTAAAACATTAAACTATTCAAAAGTCTTTAAACTTAAACTTTCCACTCCAGTGAGTGCAACAGTAGGAAAAGTGTTGGATAGCGTGGGAATAAAAATGACTATTCCTACTCCAGTGACCACAACAGTAGGGAAAGTGTTGGATAGCGTAGGGGTAGAAATTAATATTCCCACTCAAGTGAGTGCAACAGTAGGGAAAGTGTTGGATAGCGTAGGGGTAAAAATTACTATTCCCACTTCACTGAGTGCAACAGTAGGGAAAATGTTGGATAGCGGAGGAATACAAATGTATACTCCCATTACACTGAGTGCAACAGTAGGGAAAGTGTTGGATGGCAGAGGAATACAAATTACTATTCCCTCTCCAATGAGTGCAACAGTAGGGAACGAGCTGGACAGGGGAGGGGTAAAAATTACAATTTCCACACCACTGAGTGCAACAGTAGGGAAAGGGTTGGATAGCGGAGGGGTAAAATATAGTTTTCCCACTCCAGTTAGTGCAACAATAGGGAAAGTGTGGGATAGTGGAGGGGTTAAAATTAATATTCCCACTCCAGTCAGTTCAAAATTAAAAACAAACAAAATATCACTAACATAAAAAAATGACAAATATATTAAAATATTTTTAAAATGTAACAAAATAAAAACATATAATGTTAAATAGATATCACGAATACCTAGAAATAATATATTAAATAAATCTAAAAATAATTTACAAAGAAATATATGTTTTTAATTAGAAATTATTTATAAACAAAAACATTAATTGTTACTTAATGTAATTGTTTTTATTGCCTACCCTATATCACCGCACAACTCACAAAACACATCTAATTTTTTTTAATGTACCTCAATAATTAACATAATTAACAATCAATTAAAGAAATATTATTAATTAAAAGCAAATTAAAACAGATACAAATTAATTCACACCACAAATGTTAACCCAATAAAACCAAAACTCGCTCACAAAAAAATAAACAACCACCCTAATTAATTATCAATTGATGAATTAATATTAATGATCAACTAATTATTAATTAATTGAACATAAATAACTTTACACCCTCTTCCCCTACAAACCCAACACCTAAAAAGCATTACACAATTTCCATAATGAATTTTAAAAGAATAAATTAATATCAATTAACAACTACTTAATCATTAATTAACAATAAATTACTTCCCACTCTTTACCACTATAAACCCCAAAACTCACATCCAAAAGTAACTACACAATTGCCATATTTAAATTTTAATTAATTTACATTAATTAACAAATAATGATCAATTCATTACAAATAAGTTACTTCCCATCCTTTACCCCTTTAACCCCCACAACCCATTTATAAATTAACATAATCAACTACCAATTAATTAATTATTATAAACGCTAAATTAAATAAATATTATTACATTATAAAAAATCATTAATTTATGATAGTTAAATTACTTCCCTCCCTTTACCCTATAAACCCCACAACTCATTCCTAAAACAAATAACATAATTACCATAATTAATTACCAATAATTAATTATTATAACTTAACAACCAATTAATAATTAATGAATACCAAATTACTTCCACAATTAACACTATAAAATCTCAACTAAATAAGTATTACTAAATGAAAAAATTATTCATTCATTTATTATAATTAAATTACTTTCCACCCTATTCCCCTATAAACCCACAACCCACTACGAAACTAAAAAACATAAAATTTCATTAAAATTAAATTGAGAATTGCTACAAATGAAACATATATATTAAAAAACAAAAAGACTACTTATACAAAAAATAGATCACATACATTTAAAATACATACTGAAATACATAACATTAATTAATAAGTCGATATTTTAAACAAATATATTTTTGGAAATTATATTAATGACTTCGATATTTAAAAAAAATATATTTCTTACCTGCAAGTCGATATTCTTGACCACGATATTCTTGCTGTTGATATTTCTGTATCACACTATTTACAACTCAATATTTGTGTAAGTCAACATTTCCAACTCGATATTCTGTCTGCATACCAATGTGGTTGTAGGAAGCAGTGCTGTGCAGGCTGTGGACGTAGCAAGCAGTGCTGTGCAGGCTGTGGATGTAGGAAGCAGCGCTGTGCAGGCTGTGGATGTAGGAAGCAGAGCTATGCAGGCTGTGGATGTAGGAAGCAGAGCTGTCCTGGCTGTGGACGTAGCAAACAGTGCTGTGCAGGCTGTGGATGTAGGAAGCAGAGCTGTGCAGGGTGTGGACCTCCCTGATCAACAACCTCGCCACCCACGGACTCAGACAGCTGATGAAAACACCCACCCACGCCGGAGCAAGTCACCGAAGACCAACTAACCACCACCCTCACCCAGAGCCCACCCGCCGACCCCATCAACCCCGACACCGCCGCCCGCAACCTCAGACAGTGGATCGACGTCTGCGCCAACACCCTCGCCCCGCTCAAGAAACCCTCCAACAGCCACACCAGCAAGAAATCCACCTGGTTCACTGAAGACCTCCGGGCCTCCAAGCAAACATGCCAAAAACTAGAGAAGTACTGGATCCGCGAACAGACACGCAGCCCACAAGAATGCCACTGGCAGACACCATCACCTCATCAGATCCGCCAAAAGGGCCTCACTCAAAGACCGCCTAGATAACAATGCACACAACAGCAAAGAGCTCTTCAACATTGTGAAGGATTTCTCCAACCCCAGCTCCAACACCAGCGACATCCCACCTTCGCAAGACCTGTGCGATTCACTGGCCACCTTCTTCCACAGCAAGATCGCCGGCATCCACGACAGCTTCAATGTCACGACCGCCCTGACAACCACTGAAACCTCTGCCCCCATGACCACCATCCACACCAACCGCCTGGTCTCCTGGAACAACATCAACGACGAGGACACCAGCAAGATTATGAACACCATCCACTCCGAATCACCATTAGACCCATGCCCATACCACATCTTTAACAAAGCCAGCACAGCCATTGCACCCCATCTCCGGAAAGTAATCAACACTAAATTCCCCGATTATACAAGCAGTCTTCTCGCACTAGAGTTCTGGGGCGAGAAGACTGCTTGTATAATCGGGGAATTTAGTGTTTTTTTGTATGAGTTTATGGGGGCAGATCAGGGAATAGGGCAACTGTTTGCAGTTTTGGAGGCTTTTTATCAGAAAGGGCAAAAGTTAGTGAAACTCTGTTTGTGTTTATCACAAGGATTATGCAATTCACAGCCAGGGGGATGCACGTGATCATTTGGTGGGATGAGCTCGGGCACAAGCGATCGTTGTTACGATTTGTATTTTGCTTATGCGTTTATAATGAACATGTATAATGTACTTGGCATTAGAATGATTAGTGAATGTTAATCTCATGGGACTGATATATATATATATATATATTTCATAATCATCGTAGATACCCCTGAAGAAGGTAATTTAAAGACCGAAATGCATTGGGTGAATTTATAGTGGTGGACCAATGAAGTTTGTTTACGTGCCAATGAATAAGCCCGGATGGACAATTCTTGTGCAATCGAAGATGCGAGAAAAGATGTAACTCTGTTTCTATGGCGTGACTCATCAAGATGGAGCAAATTGTTGAGTAAACTGGATGAGTTGTGACAAACAGTATTGAGTGTGTGGAAATTTCATCACACAAATGTGAATCAGGCTGTGCTACACTTTTATGACACAAGAAGTTCATCTCACCACCTTGTGATTTAGTTTAGCAGTGCAGTGTATGCAGGAGATGTGGGTAGCAGCACGGTGTGTGCAGGAGATGTGGTTAGCAGCACAGTGTCTGCCGGAGATGTGGTTAGCAGTGCAGTGTGTGCAGGAGATGAGGTTAGCAGCACAGTGTGTGCAGGACATGTGGTTAGCAGTGAAGTGTGTTGAGATGATGGGTTGGTTTAGCAGTGCAATGTGTGCAGGAGATGTGGTTAGCAGTGCAAGTGTGCAGGAGATGTGGTTAGCAGCACAGTGTGTGCAGGGGATGTGGTTAGTAGTGCAATGTGTGAAGGAGATGTGGTTAGCAGTGCAGTGTGTGCAGGAGATGTGGTTAGCAGTACAGTGTGTTGAGACGATGGGTTGGTTTAGCAGTGCAGTGTGTGCAGGAGATGTGGTTAGCAGTGCAGTGTGTGCAGTAGATGTGGTTAGCAGTGCAGTGTGTGCAGGAAATGTGGTTAGGAGTGCAGTGTGTATGGGACATGTGTTTAGCAGTGCAGAGTGCTCAGGAGATGGGGTTAGTTTAGGGACGCATTGTGTGCAGTAGATGTGGTTAGAAGTGCAGTGTGTGCAGTAGATGTGGTTAGCAGTGCAGTGTGTGCAGGAAATGTGGTTAGGAGTTCAGTGTGTGTTGGACATGTGTTTAGCAGTGCTGAGTGCTCAGGAGATGGGGTTAGTTTAGGGAAGCATTGGGTGCAGTAGATGTGGTTAGCAGTGCTGTGTGTTCAGGAGATGTGGTAAACAGTGCAGTGTGTGCAGGAGATGTGGTTAGGAGTGTAGTGTGTGCAGTAGATGTGGTTAGCAGTGCAGTGTTTGCAGGAGATGTGGTTAGCAGCGCAATGTGTGCAGGAGATGTGGTTAGCAGTGCAATGTGTGCAGGAGATGTGGTTAGCAGTGCAATGTGTGCAGGAGATGTGGTTAGCCGTGCAGTGTGTGCAGGAAATGTGGTTAGCAGTGCAATGTGTGCAGGAGATGTGGTTAGCAGTGCAATGTGTGCAGGAGATGTGGTTAGCCGTGCAGTGTGTGCAGGAGATGTGGTTAGCAGTGCAGTGTGTGCAGTAGATGTGGTTAGCAGTGCTGTGTGTGCAGGAGATGTGGTTAGCAGTGCAGAGTGCTCAGGAGATGGGGTTAGTTTACTGACGCATTGTGTGCAGTAGATGTGGTTAGCAGTGCAGTGTGTGCAGGAGATGTGGTTAGCAGTGCAGTGTGTTGAGACGATAGGTTGGTTTAGCAGTGCAATGTGTACAGGAGATGTGGTTAGCAGTGCAATGTGTGCAGAAGATGTGGTTAGCAGTGCAATGTGTGCAGGAGATGTGGTTAGCAGTGCAGTGTGTGCAGTAGATGTGGTTAGCAGTGCTGTGTGTGCAGGAGATGTGGTTAGCAGTGCAGTGTGTACAGGAGATGTGGTTCGCAGTGCAGTGTTTGCAGGAGATGTGGTTAGCAGTGCAGTGTCTGCAGGAGATGTGGTTAGCAGTGCAGTGTGTGCAGGAGATGAGGTTAGCAGTGCAGTGTGCTGAGATGATGGGTTGGTTTAGCAGTGCAGTGTATGCAGGGGATGTGGTTAGCAGTGCAGTAGATGTGGTTAGCAGTGCTGTGTGTGCTGGAGATGTGGTTAACAGTGCAGTGTATGCAGGACATGTGGTTAGCCGTGCATTGTGTGCAGGAGATGTGGTTAGCAGTGCAGTGTGTGCAGGAGATGTGGTTAGCAGTGCAGTGTGTGCAGGAGATGTGGTTAGCAGCACAGTGTGTGCAGGAGATGTGGTTAGCAGTGCAGTGTGTTGAGACAATGGATTGGTTTATCAGTGCAGTGTGTGCAGGTGATGTGGTTAGCAGTGTAGTGTGTTGAGACGATGGGTTGGTTTAGCAGTGCAATGTGTGCAGGAGATGTTGTTAGGAGTGCAGTGTGTGTTGGAGATGTGATTAGCAGTGCTGTGTGTGCAGTAGATGTGGTTAGCAGCACAGTGTATGCAGGAGATGTGGTTAGGAGTGCAGTGTGTGTGGAGATGTGGTTAGCAGTGCAGTGTGTGCAGTAGATGTGGTTAGCAGTGCAGTGTGTGCAGGAGATGTGGTTAGCAGTGTGGTGTGTTGAGACAATGAGTTGGTTTAGCAGTGCAATGTGTGCAGGAGATGTGGTTAGGAGTGCAATGTATGTTGGAGATGTGGTTAGCAGTGCTGTGTGTGCAGGAGATGTGGATAGCAGCAGAGTGTATGCAGGAGATGTGGTTAGCAGTACAGTGTGTTGAGATGATGGGTTGGTTTAGCAGTGCGGTGTGTGCAGGAGATGTGGTTAGCAGTGCAGTGTGTTGAGACAATGGGTTGGTTTAGCAGTGCAACGTGTGCAGGAAATGTGGTTAGGAGTGCAGTGTGTGTTTGAGATGTGGTTAGCAGTGCTGTGTGTGCAGGAGATGTGGTTAGCAGCACAGTGTATGCAGGAGATGTGGTTAGGAATGCAGTGTGTGTTGGAGATGTGGTTAGCAGTGCAGTGTGTGCAGGAGATGTGGTTAGCAGCACAGTGTGTGCAGGAGATGTGGTTAGCAGTGCAGTGTGTGCAGTAGATGTGGTTAGCAGTGCAGTGTGTTGAGATGATGGGTTGGTTTAGCAGTGAAGTGTGTGCAGGAGATGTGGTTAGCAGTGCAGTGTGCGCAGTAGATGTGGTTAGCAGTGCAGTGTGTGCAGGAAATGTGGTTAGGAGTGCAGTGTGTATTGGACATGTGTTTAGCAGTGCAGAGTGCTCATGAGATGGGGTTAGTTTAGGGACGCATTGTGTGCAGTAGATGTGGTTAGCAGTGCAATGTGTGCAGTAGATGTGGTAAGCAGTGCAGAGTGCTCAGGAGATGGGGTTAGTTTAGGGACGCATTGTGTGCAGTAGATGTGGTTAGAAGTGCAGTGTGTGCAGTAGTTGTGGTTAGCAGTGCAGTGTGTGCAGTAAATGTGGTTAGGAGTTCAGTGTGTGTTGGACATGTGTTTAGCAGTGCTGAGTGCTCAGGAGATGGGGTTAGTTTAGGGAAGCATTGTGTGCAGTAGATGTGGTTAGCAGTGCTGTGTGTTCAGGAGATGTGGTAAACAGTGCAGTGTGTGCAGGAGATGTGGTTAGGAGTGCAGCGTGTGCAGTAGATGTGGTTAGCAGTGCAGTGTTTGCAGGAGATATGGTTAGCAGCTCAATGTGTGCAGGAGATGTGGTTAGCAGTGCAATGTGTGCAGGAGATGTGGTTAGCCGTGCAGTGTGTGCAGGAGATGTGGTTAGCAGTGCAGTGTGTGCAGTAGATGTGGTTACCAGTGCTGTGTGTGCAGGAGATGTGGTTAGCAGTGCAGAGTGCTCAGGAGATGGGGTTAGTTTACCGACGCATTGTGTGCAGTAGATGTGGTTAGCAGTGCAGTGAGTGCAGGAGATGTGGTTAGCAGTGCAGTGTGTTGAGACGATGGGTTGGTTTAGCAGTGCAATGTGTACAGGAGATGTGGTTAGCAGTGCAATGTGTGCAAGAGATGTGGTTAGCAGTGCAATGTGTGCAGTAGATGTGGTTAGTAGTGCAGAGTGCTCAGGAGATGGGGTTAGTTTAGGGACGCATTGTGTGCAGTAGATGTGGTTAGAAGTGCAGTGTGTGCAGTAGATGTGGTTAGCAGTGCAGTGTGTGCAGGAAATGTTGTTAGGAGTTCAGTGTGTGTTGGACATGTGTTTAGCAGTGCTGAGTGCTCAGGAGATGGGGTTAGTTTAGGGAAGCATTGTGTGCAGTAGATGTGGTTAGCAGTGCTGTGTGTTCAGGAGATGTGGTAAACAGTGCAGTGTGTGCAGGAGATGTGGTTAGGTGTGCAGCGTGTGCAGTAGATGTGGTTAGCAGTGCAGTGTTTGCAGGAGATGTGGTTAGCAGCGCAATGTGTGCAGGAGATGTGGTTAGCAGTGCAATGTGTGCAGGAGATGTGGTTAGCCGTGCAGTGTGTGCAGGAGATGTGGTTAGCAGTGCAGTGTGTGCAGTAGATGTGGTTAGCAGTGCTGTGTGTGCAGGAGATGTGGTTAGCAGTGCAGAGTGCTCAGGAGATGGGGTTAGTTTACCGACGCATTGTGTGCAGTAGATGTGGTTAGCAGTGCATTGTGTGCAGGAGATGCGGTTAGCAGTGCAGTGTGTTGAGACGATGGGTTGGTTTAGCAGTGCAATGTGTACAGGAGATGTGGTTAGCAGTGCAATGTGTGCAGAAGATGTGGTTAGCAGTGCAATGTGTGCAGGAGATGTGGTTAGCAGTGCAGTGTGTGCAGCAGATGTGGTTAGCAGTGCTGTGTGTGCAGGAGATGTGGTTAGCAGTGCAGTGTGTACAGGAGATGTGGTTCGCAGTGCAGTGTGTGCAGGAGATGTGGTTAGCAGTGCAGTGTCTGCAGGAGATGTGGTTAGCAGTGCAGTGTGTGCAGGAGATGAGGTTAGCAGTGCAGTGTGCTGAGATGATGGGTTGGTTTAGCAGTGCAGTGTATGCAGGAGATGTGGTTAGCAGTGCAGTAGATGTGGTTAGCAGTGCTGTGTGTGCTGGAGATGTGTTTAGCAGTGCAGTGTATGCAGGAGATGTGGTTAGCCGTGCATTGTGTGCAGGAGATGTGGTTAGCAGTGCAGTGTGTGCCGGAGATGTGGTTAGCAGTGCAGTATGTGCAGGAGATGTGGTTAGCAGCACAGTGTGTGCAGGAGATGTGGTTAGCAGTGCAGTGTGTTGAGACAATGGATTGGTTTATCAGTGCAGTGTGTGCAGGTGATGTGGTTAGCAGTGTAGTGTGTTGAGACGATGGGTTGGTTTAGCAGAGCAATGTGTGCAGGAGATGTGGTTAGGAGTGCAGTGTGTGTTGGAGATGTGATTAGCAGTGCTGTGTGTGCAGTAGATGTGGTTAGCAGCACAGTGTATGCAGGAGATGTGGTTAGGAGTGCAGTGTGTGTGGAGATGTGGTTAGCAGTGCAGTGTGTGCAGTAGATGTGGTTAGCAGTGCAGTGTGTGCAGGAGATGTGGTTAGCAGTGTGGTGTGTTGAGACAATAAGTTGGTTTAGCAGTGCAATGTGTGCAGGAGATGTGGTTAGGAGTGCAGTGTATGTTGGAGATGTGGTTAGCAGTGTTGTGTGTGCAGGAGATGTGGATAGCAGCAGAGTGTATGCAGGAGATGTGGTTAGCAGTACAGTGTGTTGAGATGATGGGTTGGTTTAGCAGTGCGGTGTGTGCAGGAGATGTGGTTAGCAGTGCAGTGTGTTGAGACAATGGGTTGGTTTAGCAGTGCAACGTGTGCAGGAAATGTGGTTAGGAGTGCAGTGTGTGTTGGAGATGTGGTTAGCAGTGCTGTGTGTGCAGGAGATGTGGTTAGCAGCACAGTGTATGCAGGAGATGTGGTTAGGAATGCAGTGTGTGTTGGAGATGTGGTTAGCAGTGCAGTGTGTGCAGGAGATGTGGTTAGCAGCACAGTGTGTGCAGGAGATGTGGTTAGCAGTGCAGTGTGTGCAGTAGATGTGGTTAGCAGTGCAGTGTGTTGAGATGATGGGTTGGTTTAGCAGTGAAGTGTGTGCAGGAGATGTGGTTAGCAGTGCAGTGTGCGCAGTAGATGTGGTTAGCAGTGCAGTGTGTGCAGGAAATGTGGTTAGGAGTGCAGTGTGTATTGGACATGTGTTTAGCAGTGCAGAGTGCTCAGGAGATGGGGTTAGTTTAGGGACGCATTGTGTGCAGTAGATGTGGTTAGCAGTGCAATGTGTGCAGTAGATGTGGTTAGCAGTGCAGAGTGCTCAGGAGATGGGGTTAGTTTAGGGACGCATTGTGTGCAGTAGATGTGGTTAGAAGTGCAGTGCGTGCAGTAGATGTGGTTAGCAGTGCAGTGTGTGCAGTAAATGTGGTTAGGAGTTCAGTGTGTGTTGGACATGTGTTTAGCAGTGCTGAGCGCTCAGGAGATGGGGTTAGGTTAGGGAAGCATTGTGTGCAGTAGATGTGGTTAGCAGTGCTGTGTGTTCAGGAGATGTGGTAAACAGTGCAGTGTGTGCAGGAGATGTGGTTAGGAGTGCAGCGTGTGCAGTAGATGTGGTTAGCAGTGCAGTGTTTGCAGGAGATATGGTTAGCAGCTCAATGTGTGCAGGAGATGTGGTTAGCAGTGCAATGTGTGCAGGAGATGTGGTTAGCCGTGCAGTGTGTGCAGGAGATGTGGTTAGCAGTGCAGTGTGTGCAGTAGATGTGGTTACCGGTGCTGTGTGTGCAGGAGATGTGGTTAGCAGTGCAGAGTGCTCAGGAGATGGGGTTAGTTTACCGACGCATTGTGTGCAGTAGATGTGCTTAGCAGTGCATTGAGTGCAGGAGATGTGGTTAGCAGTGCAGTGTGTTGAGACGATGGGTTGGTTTAGCAGTGCAATGTGTACAGGAGATGTGGTTAGCAGTGCAATGTGTGCAAGAGATGTGGTTAGCAGTGCAATGTGTGCAGTAGATGTGGTTAGCAGTGCAGAGTGCTCAGGAGATGGGGTTAGTTTAGGGACGCATTGTGTGCAGTAGATGTGGTTAGAAGTGCAGTGTGTGCAGTAGATGTGGTTAGCAGTGCAGTGTGTGCAGGAAATGTGGTTAGGAGTTCAGTGTGTGTTGGACATGTGTTTAGCAGTGCTGAGTGCTCAGGAGATGGGGTTAGTTTAGGGAAGCATTGTGTGCAGTAGATGTGGTTAGCAGTGCTGTGTGTTCAGGAGATGTGGTAAACAGTGCAGTGTGTGCAGGAGATGTGGTTAGGAGTGCAGCGTGTGCAGTAGATGTGGTTAGCAGCGCAATGTGTGCAGGAGATGTGGTTAGCAGCGCAATGTGTGCAGGAGATGTGGTTAGCAGTGCAATGTGTGCAGGTGATGTGGTTAGCCGTGCAGTGTGTGCAGGAGATGTGGTTAGCAGTGCAGTGTGTGCAGTAGATGTGGTTAGCAGTGCTGTGTGTGCAGGAGATGTGGTTAGCAGTGCAGAGTGCTCAGGAGATGGGGTTAGTTTACCAACGCATTGTGTGCAGTAGATGTAGTTAGCACTGCAGTGTGTGCAGGAGATGTGGTTAGCAGTGCAGTGTGTTGAGATGGTGGGTTGGTTTAGCAGTACAATGTGTACAGGAGATGTGGTTAGCAGTGCAATGTGTGCAAGAGATGTGGTTAGCAGTGCAATGTGCGCAGGAGATGTGGTTAGCAGTGCAGTGTGTGCAATAGATGTGGTTAGCAGTGCTGTGTGTGCAGGAGATGTGGTTAGCAGTGCAGTGTGTGCAGGAGATGTGGTTCGCAGTGCAGTGTGTGCAGGAGATGTGGTTAGCAGTGCAGTGTCTGCAGGAGATGTGGTTAGCAGTGCAGTGCGTGCAGGAGATGAGGTTAGCAGTGCAGTGTGCTGAGATGATGGGTTGGTTTAGCAGTGCAGTGTATGCAGGAGATGTGGTTAGCAGTGCAGTAGATGTGGTTAGCAGTGCTGTGTGTGCAGGAGATGTGGTTAGCAGTGCAGTGTGTGCAGGAGATGTGGTTAGCAGTGCAGTGTATGCAGGAGATGTGGTTAGCCGTGCATTGTGTGCAGGAGATGCGGTTAGCAGTGCAGTGTGTGCAGGAGATGTGGTTAGCAGTGCAGTGTGTGCAGGAGATGTGGTTAGCAGCACAGTGTGTGCAGGAGATTTGGTTAGCAGTGCAGTGTGTTGAGACAATGGATTGGTTTATCAGCGCAGTGTATGCAGGGGATGTGGTTAGCAGTGTAGTGTGTTGAGACGATGGGTTGGTTTAGCAGTGCAATGTGTGCAGGAGATGTTGTTAGGAGTGCAGTGTGTGTTGGAGATGTGGTTAGCAGTGCTGTGTGTGCAGTAGATGTGGTTAGCAGCACAGTGTATGCAGGAGATGTGGTTAGGAGTGCAGTGTGTGTGGAGATGTGGTTAGCAGTGCAGTGTGTGCTGTAGATGTGGTTAGCAGTGCAGTGTGTGCGGGAGATGTGGTTAGCATTGTGGTGTGTTGAGACAATGAGTTGGTTTAGCAGTGCAATGTGTGCAGGAGATGTGGTTAGGAGTGCAGTGTATGTTGGAGATGTTGTGAGAAGTTGCCCTGTTAGGTGATGTTTCCAATTCTGGAACCACCTCTTATCAGACCAAACAATCCCTTATGGTGTCTGGTTGTAAGTCAACCTTATTAGACAAGCTATCCTAGGGGTAGCATGGACTAAGCAGCCTAAAGGCTTAACTTAAGAGGTCGTGTTAAGCGAGCTGTTTTACCACATACAATCCTGTAATATCAAATGAAAGGACACCACACAAGTATATATTATAAAAATATATGTATTTATTACTAAAAACAATCCCCAGTATTCTTTATGAATAAAGGGGCACAAGCGTTAAATCAAAAGCACAGTTTAAACATACAAAGTTGCACAATTATGGATGAGGGCGGGGGGCCACTCAAACCATATACTAAACAAGTGGTATAAGAGATACCAATCGAACAGTGGTTAGGCCTAGGGCCTAGGGAATCGCTGGGAGCAGTCGGGACAAGCAGTGCTGAAGTCGGGAAAAGCCCGCGTGATTCGGGTGCAGTGCGGAAAGCGCACGCATGCACCAATGTTAACCAATGGTGCGTAAAAGTTGTAAAGTTAAAGTTTAAGGACACTTCCGCTGAACCTAGAGGAATAAAACTTAAGACACAGACCCTAGAGATGTGTACCAGTGTGGGAACACCGGCGGAGCAAAGTTACCTCACCCACAGGAAGCGGGTGCACAGGTTCGAAGTTGAGTTGGGTTTCGTCACGCAGGCTCTTGGTGCTTGAAGCTGAAAGGGCTGCAGGCGGGGTGAAAGAGAAGTGTCCGGTGGAGTCCAAGGGTGGACTCAAGTCGAAAAGTACCTGAAAGCAGAAGGGACAGAGTGACCAGGGTGGAACCAGGACGGAACCAGGCAATGTCGGGCGCAATCAGGTGGTCGTCGAGGAGCTTCTCTCCGCTGTCACGTGGGCTCTGGGGCATCTACGACGTCCAGGAGCGGGTCACGATCTGTCCCACGCAGGCTCTCGCCGTCGGCGCTGTCGGCTTCAAGATTGGAGCAAACAACACTTGGCAAAAGCAATCCACGCGGAACCGGGAGATTGCTTCTCACTCAAACCAGGAGGGTCAGAGTGGGGGCTCCTTTTCAGGGGAGCTGGTGCAGATCTGGAGCAACCAGATTCACAGGTCGAATTTCAAAGTTCGTCGGCACAGGGGCCACTAGCCGGCTGGCAAGTGACCGGAACAACGCGTTGAGCCAAAAGTAGCAGAAGGGCCCCACGCAGCACTCGATGAGTGTAGAGGGGTGAGCTTCGGTGCAAGAGTGGCTCAGGGTTGGGGCTTCTCAAACCCCGGTGTACAGCTTCGAGGGTCACTCGTGGGCTGCACGGTCAGCGTCTCGTGGTCTTTTCAAGATGGCGTGCCCCACGCTTCCGGTCGCCTCCACGGGTCTCAGCTCTGCAGGGACTGTGGATCGGGCTGTTGGAAGGCAGGCAAGCTTGATCTCGTCGATCTCTGTCGCTCGAGTTCCGGCGGGAACTGCAACAAAGCAGACGTCGATGGCTGGATGGTGCCTGTTTGCACAGGGTGGTCACTCCTTGACCACAAGGGAGATTCTTCGGGCTTCTACGTTGAGTAGGATGTCGAAGGGTCCAGAGTTTCGTTTCTTATGTTTTATCAGGATAATCTGCAGTGTCTTGGCACTGCTCCCACTCTTATTCGAATCTGGGGGGCTGGATTACCTGCTAGGTCCCCTCCTATGGGTGGGACCCAGGAAGGGGGTGGATACACCCCTTTCCTTTGATCCAGGCTGCCCTGGCACGAGGGCTGGAGTGCCCCAGAACCGGTTTGGCCGGATTATGCAAGGGGCAGCCTTGTGCGCCCCAAGCAGTGTCTGGTTTCTTTCAAACCTCCCTGCTACAATCCACTATCTCCTGTCTGGAGGGTGGTAACACCCCCCTGCGACAGGAAACCCTTTGTCCAGGCCCCATTTGGCTGAGTTTCGGTCAGCTTCAGGGGGTCAGACTTCTGTCTGTGGCAGAGGCATCCATTTTGTGGATCTAAGGTCCTTTTAGAAATTAACCGCATTTAAGTAAAGTAACATGTCTTACCCCTCTAGAGGGGTGGAATGCTATCTCCGTCGCCAGAACTGGCGAGGGGATAGTATTCCAAATCGTATGACACCTTACACGACATGTTTTGATAAAGCCAAACCAAAGTTGCTATATAACCGCGAGGATTATAAGGCACTTAAGAGTATATGGTATGGCCTTATCCTGAAACAGCTTAGGGAGTTGTTCCCGACGGCTGCAGACAGGCTCAGCTCATGCTAGAGCTCCATCTCACATTAAACCACGCACTCTGCCTCCAGGATTGATGAGGCTTTCCATAGGAGTGGCTCACAGGTTTATATGTGTCCAGATATAGGTTTAGATATAGGTATACCATATCTAAGTAAGGGGTGATTACACCACCTTACCCCAGCTGAGTGATCAGCCAGTTGTGTCAATTTAAGAACCAGCCAGGGGTGGCAAAAGATATGCTGCAGCCCCTGGTAGGCCTTGGTGGCCCCTATGCCCTGGGCACCTATAGTGCATTATACAGGGGCTGACAAGGAGTCCATTTCCAATTGTGGTATGTACCTAGGGTACATGGAATCCATTTTACAGAGAGAGCAGATGGCCTGGGGCCCTGATTAGCAGGGAACCAGGTCAACTAAGTCAAAAAACCAGCTAAACACAAGGCAAAAAAATCGGGGGTAACCATAGTCAGGTAGCCACCTTCCTACAGATGTGGTTAGCAGTGCTGTGTGTGCAGGAGATGTGGTTAGCAGTGCAGTGTGTGCAGTAGATATGGTTAGCAGTGCAGTTTTGTGAGATGATGGGTTGGTTTACAAGTGCAGTGCATGCAGGAGATGTGGTATGCAGTGCAGTGTGTGCAGTAGATGTGGTTAGCAGTGCAGTGTGTGCAGGAAATGTGGTTAGGAATGCAGTGTGTGTTGGACATGTGTTTAGCAGTGCAGAGTGCTCAGGAGATGGGGTTAGTTTAGGGACGCATTGTGTGCAGTAGATGTGGTTAGCAGTGCAGTGGGTGCAGTAGATGTAGTTAGCAGTGCAGAGTGCTCAGGAGATGGGGTTAGTTTAGGGACGCATTGTGTGCAGTAGATGTGGTTAGCAGTGCAGTGGGTGCAGTAGATGTGGTTAGCAGTGCAGAGTGCTCAGGAGATGGGGTTAGTTTAGGGACGCATTGTGTGCAGTAGATGTGATTAGCAGTGCAGTGTGTGCAGGAGATGTGGTTAGCAGCCCAGTGTGTGCAGGAGATGTGGTTAGCAGTGCAGTGTATACAGGAGATGTGGTTAGCCGTGCAGTGTGTGCAGGAGATGTGGTTAGCAGTGCAGTGTGTGCAGTAGATGTGGTTAGGAGTGCTGTGTGTGCAGGAGATGTGGTTAGCAGTGCAGAGTGCTCAGGAGATGGGGTTAGTTTACCGACGCATTGTGTGCAGTAGATGTGGTTAGCAGTGCAGTGTGTGCAGGAGATGTGGTTAGCAGTGCAGTGTGTTGAGATGATGGGTTAGTTTAGCAGTGCAATGTGTGCAGGAGATGTGGTTAGCAGTGCAATGTGTGCAGGAGATGTGGTTAGCAGTGCAGTGTGTGCAGGAGATGTGGTTAGCAGTGCAGTGTGTGCAGGAAATGTGGTTAGGAATGCAGTGTGTGTTGGACATGTGTTTAGCAGTGCAGAGTGCTCAGGAGATGGGGTTAGTTTAGGGACGCATTGTGTGCAGTAGATGTGGTTAGCAGTGCAGTGGGTGCAGTAGATGTGGTTAGCAGTGCAGAGTGCTCAGGAGATGGGGTTAGTTTAGGGACGCATTGTGTGCAGTAGATGTGGTTAGCAGTGCAGTGGGTGCAGTAGATGTGTTTAGCAGTGCAGAGTGCTCAGGAGATGCGGTTAGTTTACCGACGCATTGTGTGCAGTAGATGTGGTTAGCAGTGCAGTGTGTTGAGATGATGGGTTAGTTTAGCAGTGCAATGTGTGCAGGAGATGTGGTTAGCAGTGCAGTGTGTGCAGTAGATGTGGTTAGCAGTGCAGTGTGTGCAGTAGATGTGGTTAGCAGTACAATGTGTGCAGGAAATGTGGTTAGCAGCAGAGTGTAATTAGGGAAAACATTGTATAGCATAAAAATAAAAATTACTATTCCCACTCCAGAGAGTGCAACAGTAGGGGAAGCGTTGGATAGGGTAGAGGTAAAAATTACTATTCCCACTCCAGTGAGAGGAACAGTAGGGAAAGCGTTGGATAGCGTAGGGGTAAAAATTACTATTCCCACTCCAGAGAGTGCAACAGTAGGGAAAGCGTTGGATAGCGTAGGGGTAAAAATTACTATTCCAACTCCAGAGAGTGCAACAGTAGGGTAAGTGTTGTATAGTGTAGAGGTAAAAATTACTATTCCCACGCCAGTGAGAGGAACAGTAGGGAAAGCGTTGGATAGCGGAGGGGTAAAAATTACTATTTGATATTAAATTACTTACCTTCAATTCGATATTCTTCACCACTATATTCTGTCCATTCGATATTTTGTCCATTCTATATTTTGACTTCGATATTTTGTCTTGTTACCCCTGAGTGGACAGGCTATCCCTGTGAGGACAGGTATCCCCACAGCCTGTCATGGGACAGTCCGTGCCTGCTTCTGTAGCCCGTCAGTGGCCCAGTTCATAGATTCAGCGGTCCACTGTCTGTAGCTATTATGAAAATGTTCACTACAAATATTCACCAAGTATAAGAGGGGGGGGGGTTCTCTGCACTCCCCAGACTCGACAGAGGGGACGAGGGGGCTGCTCTGCTAATCCTCTCGAGGGTCCATGGGCAGGGCTGGGGGGGGGGGTGGAGGGGGAGGGGTCGGAAGGAGGGGGGGGCTTGAGGGGAGTGATTCGTGAAGTCTGCGCCGCGGTGCTCCACGCGCTCATTGCTATAATCAAAGTGACAGGAGTGCAGGGGGGGGGGGGCATTGTGCGGTGGGGGGCTCTGCGGGGGGCGGGAGGGGGCTGCAGAGTGCGCCCACCTCTCTGATTAGACGTGACAAGACCCCACCTGCTGTCGGCAGCAGCGGCAATTAGCGCCGCTCTCGGGGCGGGAGATGCGCGCATTAGAGGCGCTACTCCTGGCATCGCACCGGTGGCACCGGGGTGAGGAGGGGTGAAGGGGCAGGCCCGGGCTGGGAGAGGCACAGGCCCGGGCCGGGAGAGGGGCAGGCCCGGGCCGGGGGAGGGACAGACCGGGGCTGTGCGAGAGGGGAAGGCTCGGCCCGGGGCAGATTCTAGGTCCGAGAGGCCATGGAAAAACAGGGGTGAGAGTGGCAGGCCCTGTTCCAGGAGACTGGATGTCAGAAGGTAATGAAGAAGCAGGGGTGGGAGCAAGGAGCCGCACGAAAATTACAATACCCCCCTCTTGAAATACACCTCGAACTAAACCAAGCGTGCAAAGCGAGCAAAGGTGCCCCCCCTTTCTATCTATCCGTCCATTTACCCTCCATCTACTCATCCATCTGTCCATCCCTTCCACTCTCTATCTTCCACCCATTTCTACATCCATTCATCCATCCATCATTCACCTATGACCTCATTAATATGCTCATGCCTCCATCCATCCATCCATCCATCCATCCATTCACCTATGACCTCACTAATATGCTCGTGCCTCCATCCATTGTAACCATCCATTCACCTATGACCTCATTAATATGCTCATGCCTCCATCCATCCATCCATCATTCACCTATGACCTCATTAATATTCTCGTGCCTCCATCCATTGTAACCATCCCTTCACTCTTCAGTATCCTTTCTTCTATCCTTCCAACCATTCACTCTTTCACCAGTCAATCCTTTCACTCTCCCATCTGACCTTTGACCCTTCAATCCATCAATCCTTTCACACACCCATCCAGTCATTCCTTCACCCTTTCCTCTTTCCTGTCACCCCCCCTTTCACCTCTGCTTCCTTTTCCCCTCTCAATGTACCCATCATTTTTCTCCTATTCTTACTTTTTTCATATATTCATCTCTTATGCTCATTGTTTTTCGATATATTCCTCGCTTTGTTTTTTCCCTACTTAATGTTTTCTTTTTGTGTTTCCTTCCCTCTGCATGCCAGTAAATGCTCACAGCCCTCTCTCGTGGTATTTCCTAGCACTGTTATTTATTACCATTTTGTTTGTTTACCTGCTGACATAAGAGGCTACAAAACAACACATTCATGTTGATGTGGACCCAGTTCACCAGTGGCGGCCTCCACTGAAGCTGCTGAAGTGGGGGGTCCCTACTCCACTGGGTGGGAGGTGCACGCCCCCTCTTAGGGTTCTGGCACTCAGAGGGTCATGAAGCACCAGGGGTGGGAGGTGCAGGTCCAGGACTCTCAGAGGTGGACGGTCAGGCTATGGTTCAGGATTCTGGGTCTGGGAGGGCCATGAAGTAGCCCCGGGGGAGTTCACAGGCTCCTTTACCAGAATTCTGGGAGGTGGGAAGGAGGTCTGGGTGGAGTTCGCAAAGTTCCACCTCGCGGAATTCCGCTAAGTGATAAAAAAACTCTGCAGAGTTCCGCGAGTGGCGGAGTGCAGCGCGAACTGCTGTTCATGCCGATCTTCCTGCCGCTCGAGTAGAAATGCTACCCAAGCAGCAGCTCGCGCTCGCCAACTTACCGTTAGCGAGCGCAAGCGAGGAAACTATCCGCTGCACTATGCAGAGCGGAGTTTCCTGCACTCTGTGAGCTCCGGAGAACACGGAGTGCAGAAAAAACCCGTTAAACTCCGTGAACGGAGCGGAGTTCACCCCCAGGCCTAGTGGGAGGGTCAGGCTTCATTTCAGGAGCCATATAAAAGGACAGGTGAGAGGGGCAGAACCCATCCCAGGCCAGATAAAAGGACAGGTGAGAGGGGCAGAAACCATCCCAGGCCAGATAAAAGGACAGGTGAGAGGGGCAGAACCCATCCCAGGCCAGATAAAAGGACAGGTGAGAGGGGCAGAACCCATCCCAGGCCAGATAAAAGGACAGGTGAGAGGGGCAGAACCCATCCCAGGCCAGATAAAAGGACAGGTGAGAGGGGCAGAACCCATCCCAGGCCAGATAAAAGGACAGGTGAGAGGGGCAGAACCCATCCCAGGCCAGATAAAAGGACAGGTGAGAGGGGCAGAACCCATCCCAGGCCAGATAAAAGGACAGGTGAGAGGGGCAGAACCCATCCCAGGCCAGATAAAAGGACAGGTGAGAGGGGCAGAAACCATCCCAGGTCAGATGAAAGGACAGGTGAGAGGGGCAGAAACCAACCCAGGTCAGATAAAAGGACAGGTGAGAGGGGCAGAAACCATCCCAGGCCAGATAAAAGGACAGGTGAGAGGGGCAGAAACCATCCCAGGCCAGATAAAAGGACAGGTGAGAGGGTCAGAAACCATCCCAGGCCATATACAAGGACAGGTGAGAGGGGCAGAAACCATCCCAGGCCATATAAAAGGACAGGTGAGAGGGGCAGAAACCATCCCAGGTCAGATAAAAGGACAGGTGAGAGGGGCAGAAACCATCCCAGGTCAGATAAAAGGACAGGTGAGAGGGGCAGAAACCATCCCAGGCCATATAAAAGGACAGGTGAGAGGGGCAGAAACCATCCCAGGTCAGATAAAAGGACAGGTGAGAGAGGCAGAAACCATCCCAGGTCAGATAAAAGGACAGGTGAGAGGGGCAGAAACCATCCCAGGTCAGATAAAAGGACAGGTGAGAGGGGCAGAAACCATCCCAGGTCAGAGTCAGGGTCTGGAAGGCCACGAAGAAGCACAGACGGCAGACCCCATTCCACGATTCTAGGTGCGAAAAGGCCATGAAGAAGCACAGGCAGGAGGAGAAGGCCCTTTACGGGATTCTGGCTTTGAGATGGACAAAAGAAGCACAAGTGAAAGGGACAGACTATATTCAAGAAAATCTGGCTGTGTGTAGACACTTTGCTCACTTTGCCACTTGATTCAAGCTATCCTGGCTGATGATGGGTGAAACCCCAAAACCAGTCCTCGGAAGCTTGTTTTCAGTCCAGGGAGGACCTGGCCTGGCAGTTCTGGCTGAACGGTTCCCATGTGGCACAGGGTCAAGACTAATTTACATATGGCTGGGTCCAAACTGGGAAGGCAAAGTGGGCTAAAGAACGATGATGGATTAAACCCAGATCTGTGACTGGGAGTGAATATCTGAAAAGTTTCATCACTCTGTGCATCATCTTATCGTGTTTGCTATGTTCCTCACGCTACAGCCTATTTTATCCTTTGTAGGTCTGGCATTGGCAAAGACCTTTCAATTTTACCATAATAATATGTACAATATACTTATTTAAAGGGTCTTTCAGCCACCTCTCTCCACCCGTTGGTCTATTGTTGTGTCATTCACATTCTGCTTCCGCCCACTACAGCGTACAGCTTGGGCAGTGGGTCAGCCTGCGTGAGCCTCTAGTTAATGCCACTTTGAGTGACAGCATTTTCACTCTTTCACAATGTGCATATTCACAGACAAGGAGTTCTCTGTAATGCCAATGTTTCCTGTTGTTATAGGAGGCACATTTCAAGTGTGCACGGGGCACATTCCAGCTTTATCAATTTCCTTCTCCTTCCAATACCCTTGTAAATTCCTTTTGAAGAGGACTTCTGCTGTTTTACAGCTTGCTATATTGTGTTCCTGGACTCTGTTTCACTAATGGTTTAATTTGCAGCACACTTGTAACAGTTTTATTTAAACATAGGTGGGATGTTATTGGGTGTTGGTATGCCACAATTTATACTGTGAACCTTCCTTCTTTCCTTTTTTCTTTCTTCCTTCTTTTTTCCTTTTTTCCATCTTTCTTTTTTACCTATCCTTTTTGATCCTTCTTTCTTTCATTTTCTTTCTTACTTTTTACATTCTTTCATTCTTTTCTTTTTTCCTTTCTTTTTCCCCCTCTTTCCTTCATTCTTTCCTTTCTTTTTTCCCCTCGTTTCTTTTTATTCCTTCATTCTTTTCCTTTTTAGCATCTTTATTTCTTGTCTTCTTTACTGATTTCTTTTTTCTTTTATTTTTGCTTTCTTTCCTTTTTACTTTCTATTTTCTGTTCTTTCTTCCTTTTTTACCTTCATTCATTCTTTCTGTCTTTCTTTTTTACCTTGTTTCAATTTTCTTCCTTTCTTTTTTCTTTTTGTCTACTTTCCTTCATTCTTTATTTTTGGCTTTTTTCCATTTTGACTTCGTTCTTTTCTTTTTTCTTTGATTGCCTTCTTTCTTTCTTTCATTCTTTCCTTCTAAAAATTTTTTTTCCTTCTTTCTTACTTTTTTTGCCGTCTTTGCTATTTTCTTTCCTTCTTTTATTTTGCAGTCTGTTTTTTTTAAAACAAAATTCTTCTTCCTTTTTTGCCTTCTTTCCTTTTTCTTTCTTTCTCTTTTGCCTTCTTTATTTATTTCTTGACCATTCACCCATTTTTCTTTCTTTCTTCAATATTTTTGCTTTATTCCTTCTTTCCTCCTTTTTGACTTCCTTCCATTTTGCATCCCTCCCTTCCTTTCTTTTTGTCATCATTACTTTTTTTTGTGCCCTTCTTCTTCCTTTTCTATCTGCCTTCATTCCTTTTTTGTTAGCCTTACTTCCTTTTTTCTTTCCTTCCTTTACTTTCTTCCCTTCTTTCTTGCCTTCTTTCTTAAAGGAATGACCAATAGCTTTTTTTAGGTCTATGTTAGCCAAGACCTATAGGAGTTTGCAGCCAGAATTCATCCATTAGTCTTTGATTGTGTCATGCACAATTTTCTACCACACACTCTGGCATGTATCAAGGGGTCACATTAACCCACTTCAGGCATTGACTGACTTCACTATGAGTTACAGCATGCTGCCCTTTCACAAGGAGCACATCCACACACAAGGTAGTTCCATTCAATGCCAGGTGTATTATGATATTGTGTACTCTTTTGAGACCAGCCATTTTTTTCCCTTTAGCCTTTCTAGCAGATTTATTGAGGGCCCAGCAGCTTCCCGAACAATAACATTTTGCAAAAAACATGATAAAACAAAACAAGAATTGACAAAAGATTGGCAGCCAATGTCAGACCTTTCGGCTTTCCTAATGCTGGGTCTATTTTGATATGTAAATGATTACAAATGGCACCCAAGTTGTGCGCTCACGACATGAGACACACTGCTCCAAATCACTCTGCTGGAAACTAATACATTAGTAAGTACCTTAACATCTTCGGTGCTCATGGCGAACTCATCTCATCATGAGGCACAGTGGCGCTGTGCTCATGACGAGCTGAGCTCGTCATGACTGCCACGGTGCTCCCACGCGGGGATAATTCCCCTGCTGTGCTGAGCGTTCCATGAAAACGGGCGTGGTCATGACGAGCTCAGCTCGTCATGAGCACACGAGCACTGTGCCTCATGACGAGCTGAGCTCATCAGGAGCACCGCGGCGCTGCGCACGGCCCCCTCCCCCCGCACCGCGGGGGAATTAGCCCCACGGCAAAGGGGTTAATGCCACCTTCTTTTTGAGCATATGACCACATACTTCTCCACTTTGGATACTTATCTTTTTAGACTATTACCCTACAGAGTAGAAGTTAATAAGTGCAGTACTGTTACAGTATGTGGTTGGACTACATCACGTTACTAAGAGGTCGTGCTCTGATAATGCTATATGGCTGCATTTAAACCCCGGGATTGTTTTGCTCAGGAGGGGGCATATTCCTGCACAAAAACAATCCCGAATGGCGTTTTTGTCTTTCTATGTGTGCTGCAGAAGGCAGCAAATTCGGAAAGAGGAAAAAATGAGAAGAAACAAATGATTTTTCCTCGTTATATCTGCTCTGGAGAGGCGTAAGGTTTTGTCACTGCTCCAGATTCATGTGAGTAAGTAAATCTGGTATAGCGTCAAAATACATAGGCGTTGCTTGGCAAAACCCACGCAATGCCCATGCAACACCTCCCTGGCTCAAAGTAAGGCAACATAGTGACTTGTGCTACTTGGTCTTACTCCATATCCATGGGTCCATGCAGAGCCACACAGGGTGACTTTACATCGCCTCATAGATATGTTTGAGAGGCTTGCGCTGCCGGAGCATCAACAAAAGTTACACTCTGGTGGTACAACCTTCTCATAAATAAGCCCCTCAATGAGCAACAATAGGGATATGTGCTCACTGATTACACCGATTAGTAGATTTAGTAGGCACAATGGACTATTTCCTACCTACCATTTCCATAGTTATTCACATGGGCAGGTCAGTCAGTTATTACATAAAAAGTGGTTTACAATTGAAGAAATACGTGTGTGTGTGTGTATCTCCATGCGTGACTGTGTGCAGGCGTGCATGTATGTGTGTGATTAATTGACTCACAATCTATATCATTTTGCCCACATAGTAGTGCTTAATTTGAGCCGGTGGTTTCCAGTGCTCAGCACTGGCACCTAATTGTCAGCACCGGGGCTTATGACGGTCTGCCACATGGTGGTGCTGTCTAGCTAATTTAGGTATGGGCATAACAACAGCTGTTTATTAGTTCAATATACATTTACAATGACTAATACCTGCCTCCCAAGCCGTTCTTATAGCTTTGGGGGCCTGGCATGTGTGAATTGCCACAATTGTAAGAGTGCGATGGATAGTTGCTGTGTGTGTACTGTCATTGGCAGCGCTGGAAGGGGCAATGTATGGTGCAAGCAGCAGTGGCCTCCCGACGAGAGTCCTGTCACTTATTCTTTTACAAATTAAGTACTGCCACGCGGTATACAGAGATAAGGGAAGATTTGACACTTTACCTGCCACCATGCCTAGATACAGAGTTCTACCGACCATGGCTCTCTGACACCAGTGATAGATGGTTTCTGACATGGGACCTTCAGTGGATATGATTGAATGTCTCACTCTTAGCACTTTAGCATGCAGTATCAAACTTCTCTCAAAATTGTTTAAGTAACCTCTAAGGAAAAATTAGGCTCATATGTTCAGACACGCTAGCCCTCAAAGAAAATTGTGGTGTTTCCCCTGAGCATTAACCGGTCATCAGAAATAATTAGACAGAATATGCAGTTGGAGGTAATCAAAATATAACCATGTTGTGTAGACTGTCTTGAAGACTCCTTATTGGTTTATCGATAAATTATTGGATTGACTTATTCAAGATCTGTTCCTGAAGTTGCATACTAATCCGAATATCAGAACTAAACAAGGACAACACGTGTTTCATAATTTTAGAATCGTTTCATCAGGGCCACAATATTTAAAGATGTTGTGTGGAATATACCACAACCACTTCAGATACTTTATAATTTTTGTGTGCCAAAAAATGTCAAATTAATATGGGCTTCATTTAGTTTTCTGCAGCCGGTATACTCTGTCACATTGGTGACGGATATCCTGTCCTCCGAAATATAAATCCCATTCTATCCTATGGGATTCATAGTTCGGCGGCTGGGTCACTCTGTTACTCTGTCACAATGGTGACAGATATCCCGTCCTCCGAAATATAAATCCATTCTATCGTATGGGATTTATAGTTCGGCGGCCGAGTCACTCTGTTACTCCTTCACAACCTTTGACGGATATCCTGTCCTCTGAAATATAAATCCCGTCATCCTATGGGATTTATAGTTCGAGGGCCGGGTCACTCCGTTACTCCATCACAACGGTGACGGATATCCCGTCCTCCTAAATATAAATCCCGTTCTATCCTATGGGGTCCATAGTTCGGCGGCCGGGTCACTCTGTTACTCTGTCACAATGGTGACAGATATCCCGTCCTCCGAAATATAAATCCCATTCTATCGTATGGGATTTATAGTTCGACGGCCAAGTCACTCTGTTACTCCTTCACAACCTTTGACGGATATCCTGTCCTCTGAAATATAAATCTAGTCATCCTATGGGATTTATAGTTCGGGGGCCGGGTTACTATGTTACTCCATCACAACGGTGTACGGATATCCCGTCCTCCGAAATATAAATCCCGTTATATCCTAGGGGATTTATAGTTCCGCGGGCGGGATATCCGTCACTGTTGTGATGGAGTAACCCATCCACTGAGATCTAAATCCGTCCCTCAGTCCTCTAGATGTTATTTGGACATCATGTTCTATTTTCACAATTATAGGTGCAGACGAGTGATGGATCCTTTCAAATCAGCGGGATAACCGATTCTCTCGTGGTCGGGGACACTTCAATTCTCTCACTTGTTTGTGGGAGGGTGTTTATAAACTAGATGTTTACAATCAGCCTGATAGACACCTGCCAATTTGAGACATAAGTCTGTGCTTCTTGACGTAACGTTAGGCTTGTCTTCACTTTAATAATGTTTCACTTTGATCCGAGGCATTGCTTGTGACACAGCCTTGAACATACCTGACCCCTATGCTTTTGGTGTCTGTAATCACTGAAGCAACTTATACAATGATGTATACATTAGAGGGGTGTATTGCTTACTTGTCTGTGTCTTTTCCTGCCCTGGGGAGGTCACTGGGCTTTGGCTGCCTGATCAAACACATGCTGGCTTAAAACATGAGATATATATGAGAGCTATGGAATAAAGTAAGACTTTTGAAAGGGCAGAATTATTCATCCCACCCAGAAGTAAGCAATAGTGGGGAAATTGTTGGACTTTTAAGGGGGTAGATTTACTATTCCCACTCCGCCGTAACAGTAGAGAAAGTGTTGGACTTTTGAGTGGACCAATTTACCAGTCACATTTCAACAATGGCAATAAATAGGTAAAGTGTTGCACTTTTGAGGGGTCATAAATTCCATTTCTATTCCAAAATAAGCAACAGTCAGACATTTTTCAGACTTTGACGGGGTCAGAAGTACTATTACTACTCCAGTGTAAGCCACAGTAGATAAATTGTTTCACTTAGGAAAACCCCTATTAGCTTCTCATAACCTTAAAAACTAATAAATAAAACATTCATACATAAACTAAAGAAATATCAAACATATTCCCACAAACATAAAACACAGTAATATGTTTTTAAAGATTTTTAAAAAGATATATAGTGTATATAATTATTATAAAATGCAAAACACTGCATTAACACGTACAATTTTCCAAAAAATAGATCAAAAATTGATATCAGTTAAACAATTATAAAATAGATTTCAAATATTTCTGTCCAAAATATTTTAGAATTCCAACAACCACAAAAACAAATTAAATTAGCAATAAAAATAACTATAGACGAAATTTGTTAAAAAAGAATGCCACTATAAAATGTATTATTATAAAATGTGTTACAATCCAAAGTATTCACAAAAATACATGAAAAAATCAATTGTGTAATTAAACTATGAACAGTTAAAAAACGAATTACTATATTTATTAAATTATAGATAAAATATTTTAACCTGCATAATTAATAATCAAATTAACAAATGTAAGCATGCAAAAATGTATAATCAATTAAAAAAGACATTACAAAAAACGTCCCACATATTCCCATAAAAACGTAATAACCCACCAAAAAATTGACTTAAAAGACCTTTAAATATATTACCAAATCATAAAATACAAAATAACATTAAACATAATTATACATGCTCAGCTTTATAATAGTAATAATAATAAAAACGTGTTATACAAAAACGAATAAAACAAAACATAAATAATAAAAACGATAATATGCCCAACTATGTTTGAAAAAGATATAAAAAACTTAAAAAGCGACATTCTCACCTTCAATATTGCGTCCCGTGACATTTTTAACACTGTATTTCTGAAACCACATTTTTGTGGGATGCCAAACACACATGTGTAATGCTGCATCATGGTATAGGCCCACTCAGACATGTTCTGCTCTACATTCTACAATGCTTACGGTATCCGTGCATATGTGGCGCATGGGCGTCAGTACTGCGCCTACTGCAGCGTTCTCTGTAGAACGCACAGATCACAAGTTTGATTTCAGAAGAGACATCTCAGCCGTTCATCCTTGAGAGGCTGATAACGAGCATTAATCGGCTGAATGGCAGGTGCTCTTCTGATGAATAGTTCTGCCAAATTGAGAAAAGAGTGCAGGAAGCACAACATTACAGATGTCACTATACATCCGTTCATGGTGGGAGTCAGCTTCCTGTGGGAGTTACTGTTACAACACCTAAAATGTGAAATACTCCCCAAAACTGCAGAATGACCTCATAGTGAGGCACAAAACCCTACTTCAGCCTGAATGATGCCTGCTGTGTCATGTTGTGTGTTGTGGTGCAATGATGATCATGCAGGGTGGGTTAAAGGTCTTCTCTGGTGTGTTTTTCAAAAGCACCATGAATTATGTATCTCAGTATTTTTTGAGCTATGAGTTTTAAGTGCATTGAAAGCGTTATATGACGTGAAAGGCAGGGATTGGCTAAGCAGAGCTATAGGGCACACAGTATACAACTGTCCAGTCTTTGCATGTGACCTTGCATGTATGTTTACTGGAATAGTGTGCTTGCAGTATTGTATTTTTCCGGAATAAATATGGCTTCTTTTATTGTGTGCTGACTTCAAACGTATTTAAATAACTCATACAAATAATTAACAGTGGCGGCTCTTCTGTTATGGCGGGGGAGCGTCGCCCCGCCTGCTGCGAGCATTGCAGGCAACACATTAATAAAACGGTAATCAATACATTTTATGAATGGGTTCCAGACTCGCGCTGTTACTGCCCGATGGCAATTGCCCGTTGTCCACTGGAGCCAGACACCACAGTCACAGGACTCTTGGAGCATAAAAATGTTCATATTCTTTAAGTGGCATTTCTTAGTGAGTTATACTAAAACCCCCTTTACCACTGCAAAGGGTTTGGCATTGTGAACCCATTCATATGAAACATCATGACCCGGCTCAACTGCAATCCACTGTTGCAGCCCGAATTAATGTCAACAACTTCCCCATATTAACCGATGGGAAGAGCACGCCTGATAGGTAGTGAAAGCACACACAGGTATTCCTCACTACATGGGCGCATGTATGCTAGTGCAGGGGCGGCTGGTGACATTTTACAGTGGTGAGGCGCAAACTGATTTGCGAGTGCGGGACCCAGGCCACTCAGGCCGGTGGTAACCCCCCCGACCCACATACACAGCACTCAAAGAAATGTATTCACACACGCATACACACAAACACATCCATTCACAACACTCTCCACCAAACATTCATGCATACACGCACGCTCGCACCAAACACTTTAAAATAAAAGAAAAACACACTCTTACCTTGCTGCCGGTCCCGGTCCTCGCCACCTCTGGGCTCTGCTCCCCACACGTCACCGGCTCACAGCGCGCCTGGCCAATCCTGGCGCCAGGGGCACAGGTACATTCACGCCCGCAGAACGCCCATTAGGGCTCCTAATGGGCATGCGCAACGCCGCAAAAACACAAGTGCGCATGCGTGGGCACGGGTAAAAATTCACCCTCCGTCCCCACTAATGCGCACTTATGTTGCCGCCTGTACAATCATGTCAATCAATCAACATGACGCCCGCCCGGCGGTCTGACGTCATGTTGATTCATTGACATGAGTGTCGTGAGAGAAGAAATCTCCCTGAAGAAGTCACAGTGGAAATCAGCGGGGTTTTTTTAGGAAGCCCTCACTCACCACCCTGGGTGGTGACATGCTTCATCATCGGGCCCACCAGGAGAAGCCGAATGCCTCCCTGGTGTGCTACAACGCCAGATTACTGCGGAGCAGGTTCTTTGTGGCAAAAGTGTCAAAAAGAAATGTGAATTAAAAATGTCAGAAACTGTACCATACAGATTTTTTTTTATTCAATGGTCAGTTTGACATAAGTAAAATATGTGTGGGAAACTTACCAGTTAATGACTCGGTTGTTTCCACTTAAAGTGGGGTCAACATGTTTCTGCCCGTCTATGTGTCATTTACTGGGCTTTCATCAGGACCGTCAGGTGGTGTACCTCGGCGGTATGGGCGCGCTAAGGCCCACCCTTACCAGAGGACGTGAAAGTTAAAAACAAGTGTGTAAAATAAAGTGCAAAAACCAAACAAAAGTGATGGGAAACCTTCAATTTGAGGTCCCTGTACTTCCTGAAAGAAAAGGACATACATACACAAAAGACAAACAACACACAGTTAGTGCGATCCATCTCAAGGGTTTTTTGCAGCATAAAAATTCTGTGTGGACGTGCTTGAGACTACTGAGAAGGTGATCATGGTGCCATAAACGCTATTTTAGTGCAAGAAAACGCCGTCCTATAAGTGGGAACAGCGTAGAAACATGCACTATGTCACGTAGAAATGGCCGTTGGACAGATCGGCCGGTAACACAACACTCGTGGTTAGGTGATCAAACTACCCCGAAAATGGGGCAAAAGGTGATGTAAAGTATGGCGTCAAAAAAGAAATAATTGACGAATACTGGACAGGGTTCTCACTTGTAATGCACAAGATCCACACCCCATGGGTCTCGGGAGGGGGAGGAAAGCGACAATGGACACCCTGTGGAGGGATAACAAGAAAGGCGAAAAACGGAGTTAAAACAAAGGAAAGAGTGTGCGCAGATTACTTATCTGATTGGAAGTGAGGGTGGTCTGGAGATCTTACGCCCGCAACGCCTGCCACCCGTTTTGCACCTAGCGTCTCCTGCTACCAGACCCCGTGGATATGGGGCAGTGGTGGAAGAAAGCTAAAGTGTGGTGCTGACGGGGGCGGCGGCTACTGGCCCAGGCGGAATAGCCAATCCCTGGAAGGACTGCAAGTGAGGCTTGGGAGAGGCAGCCAATCAGGTTACAGCATCACTGTGAGGCTTGGATAGTGAGCATGTGAGTCATAGGGACCAATCAGAGAGTCCGGCCAAGAAGAGGCTTGGAACTCAGGATGGAAATGAACTTCATTACCTAATAGCCAATCCCTGGAAGGACTGAAAGTGAGGCTTGGGAGAGGCAGCCAATCAGGTTACAGCATCACTGTGAGGCTTGGATAGTGAGCATGTGAGTCATAGGGACCTATCAGAGAGCCCGGCCAAGAAGAGGCTTGGAACTCAGGATGGAAATGAACTTCATTAACTTTATTTAATCGAAAAAAACTACATTGGTTTTTGTGATCAGTTTTTTTGGACCGGTGAACGATATAATTAGATGCTTTATTGACTGGTAAAGGTGGAATTACACAGTGCCATACTACAGGAGCAAAAAGTGGAACTGGCAAAAAAGTAATTCAAATATTAAAAACGAAATGTTCAGTCTTGAGTAAGGATGCCCCAATAATAGGCAAAGGTAAGCAAGGTTACTGATTAGCGAATTGAAGGACAAAGCGTTCAGTGTTTTGTAAAATTCCCTCTGTAACAAAGAAGGGCAAGCGAGGTGGTTGTGTAGCCCATCACAATTGTTACCGCTTCAGTACTGAGCTCCAGGAAATTTGATCGTTAAGGCCATCACGATGGGTACCCAATCTATAGACCCAGCGTTGTTCCTTTTCAAAAAGGAGGCTGGCAGTGTTTTTTTCGGTTGTGATTTGTTCTATGATGGTCCAATGTAGATCATTTGGAGTGTGATTATTTTGGAGAAAATGCTCACTCATCCTTGTTGTGATCTTGCGACATCTCATGTTGCTGCGATGCTTGCAGATTCGTTGTTTTACCTTGCGAGTGGTCATGCCCACATATCTTTTTAGACAGGGGCACGTGATTAAGTAAACAACGTTGGTGGAATTACAGTTAGTGTGTGTCCTTTGTGTCCAAGTCTTGCCTGGTTCTAAGGAGAGTTCTTTAGTGTGTGTGGTCAAGTGGCACACACTGCAGTTGGAAAAGGGATAGTGCCCGACAATAGGTGGTAGACCCCACACGTTTGTGACGGATCTCTCAACCTGAGAGTTTGACACTGGTCCTTTCGGATGCGTGTGCACCAAGGAGTCTTTTAGACTTCTGCCTTTTTTGAACGAAAAGAGAGGTTTTGCCCAGGTCCTCTTGTTGCTTGTCACTATCTTCCAGTGTTTGTTGATGGACTTTTTCATGGCGTCAGATAAACAACTATAAGTTGTCACACAAGTAAGGGGAATCTCTGCTGGTTCCCTGATGTTATCCTCCAGAAGTGCTTCACGTGGTTGGTTCCTGGCACGTTTATTTCCTTTCTCCAGGATTTTATTGGGATAGCCTCTTGCTCTGAGTTTGTTTGTAAGATCCCCAGCTTGTATTTTGTATTCTTTGATGTCGCTACAGTTCCTGCGTATCCGAAGGTACTGCCCGTAGGGCAGGTTTTCTCTGAGGGGTCTGGGGTGATGACTGGAGAACTCAAGGAGGTTGTTCTTTGCAGATGGTTTATAATGAGACACAAAAATAAAACTCCTCCACCGGGCAGACCTATTGTGTCCGGTATCGGCTCTGTGCTCGAACCTCTTTCCACTTTTTGTGATCACTACCTTAAACCACTCATACAAAATACATCCACGTACCTGAGAGACACAAAAAACCTCCTACAATTACTAGAACAAATCACCTTCCCTGAAGGTTCCATCACCTTCGGATACGCAGGAACTGTAGCGACATCAAAGACTACAAAATACAAGCTGGGGATCTTACAAACAAACTCAGAGCAAGAGGCTATCCCAATAAAATCCTGGAGAAAGGAAATAAATGCGCCAGGAACCAACCACGTGAAGCACTTCTGTAGGATAACATCAGGGAACCAGCAGAGATTCCCCTTACTTGTGTGACAACTTATAGTTGTTTATCTGACGCCATGAAAAAGTCCATCAACAAACACTGGAAGATAGTGACAAGCAACAAGAGGACCTGGGAAAAACCTCTCTTTTCGTTCAAAAAAGGCAGAAGTCTAAAAGACTCCTTGGTGCACACGAATCCGAAAGGACCAGTGTCAAACTCTCAGGTTGAGAGATCCGTCACAAACGTGTGGGGTCTACCACCTATTGTCGGGCACTATCCCTTTTCCAACTGCAGTGTGTGTCACTTGACCACACACACTAAATAACTCTCCTTAGAACCAGGCAAGACTTGGACACAAAGGACACACACTAACTGTAATTCCACCAACGTTGTTTACTTAATCACGTGCCCCTGTCTAAAAATATATGTGGGCATGACCACTCACAAGGTAAAACAACGAATCTGCAAGCATCGCAGCAACATGAGATGTCGCAAGATCACAACAAGGATGATTGAGCATTTTCTCCAAAATATTCACACTCCAAATGATCTACATTGGACCATCATAGAACAAATCACAACCGAAAAAAACACTGCCAGCCTCCTTTTTGAAAAGGAACAACGCTGGGTCTATAGATTGGGTACCCATCGTGATGGCCTTAACGATCAAATTCCCTGGAGCTCAGTACTGAAGCGGTAACAATTGTGATGGGCTACACAACCGCCTCGCTTGCCCTTCTTTGTTACAGAGGGAATTTTACAAAACACTGAACGCTTTGCCCTTCAATTCGCTAATCAGTAACCTTGCTTACCTTTGCCTATTATTGGGGCATCCTTACTCAAGACTGAACATTTTGTTTTTAATATTTGAATTACTTTTTTGCCAGTTCCACTTTTTGCTCCTGTAGTATGGCGCTGTGTAATTCCACCTTTACCAGTCAATAAAGCATCTAATTATATCGTTCCCCGATCCAAAAAAACTGATCACAAAAACCAATGTAGTTTTTTTCGATTAAATAAAGTTAATGAAGTTCATTTCCATCCTGAGTTC
Organism: Lissotriton helveticus; assembly: GCF_964261635.1. Classification (NCBI taxonomy): domain Eukaryota; kingdom Metazoa; phylum Chordata; class Amphibia; order Caudata; family Salamandridae; genus Lissotriton; species Lissotriton helveticus. The sequence goes on along the minus strand of NC_136071.1, from coordinate 1,198,715,575 downwards.
CAAGCCTCTTCTTGGCCGGACTCTCTGATAGGTCCCTATGACTCACATGCTCACTATCCAAGCCTCACGGTGATGCTGTAACCTGATTGGCTGCCTCTCCCAAGCCTCACTTTCAGTCCTTCCAGGGATTGGCTATTAGGTAATGAAGTTCATTTCCATCCTGAGTTCCAAGCCTCTTCTTGGCCGGACTCGCTGATAGGTCCCTATGACTCACATGCTCACTATCCAAGCCTCACAGTGATGCTGTAACCTGATTGGCTGCCTCTCCCAAGCCTCACTTGCAGTCCTTCCAGGGATTGGCTATTCCGCCTGGGCCAGTAGCCGCCGCCCCCGTCAGCACCACACTTTAGCTTTCTTCCACCACTGCCCCATATCCACGGGGTCCGGTAGCAGGAGATGCTAGGTGCAAAACGGGTGGCAGGCGTTGCGGGCGTAAGATCTCCAGACCACCCTCACTTCCAATCAGATAAGTAATCTGCGAACACTCTTTCCTTTGTTTTAACTCCGTTTTTCGCTTTTCTTGTTATCCCTCCACAGGGTGTGCCATTGTCGCTCCCCCCACCTCCCGAGACCCATGGGGTGTGGATCTTGTGCATTACAAGTGAGAACCCTGTCCAGTATTCGTCGATTTTTTATTTTTTTACGCCATACTTTACATCACCTTTTGCCCCATTTTCGTGGTAGTTTGATCGCCTAACCATGAGTGTTGTTTTTACTGGCCGATCTGTCCAACGGCCATTTCTACGTGACATAGTGCATGTTTCTACGCTGTTCCCACCTATAGGACGGCGTTTTCTTGCACTAAAATAGTGTTTATGGCACCATGATCACCTTCTCAGTAGTCTCAAGCACGTCCACACAGAGTTTTTACGCTGCAAAAAACCCTTGAGATGGATCGCACTAACTGTGTGTTGTTTGTCTTTTGTGTATATATGTCCTTTTCTTTCAGGCAGTACAGGGACCTCAAATTGAAGGTTTCCCATCACTTTTGTTTGGTTTTTGCACTTTATTTTACACACTTGTTTTTAACTTTCACGTCCTCTGGTAAGGGTGGGCCTTAGCGCGCCCATACCGCCGAGGTACACCACCTGACAGTCCTGATGAAAGCCCAGTAAATGACACATGGACGGGCAGAAACATGTTGACCCCACTTTAAGTGGAAACAACCGAGTCATTAACTGGTAAGTTTCCCACACATATTTTACTTATGTCAAACTGACCATTGAATAAAAAAAATTCTGTATGGTACAGTTTCTGACATTTTTAATTCACATTTCTTTTTGACACTTTTGCCACAAAGAACCTGCTCCGCAGTAATCTGGCATTGTAGCACACCAGGGAGGCATTCGGCTTCTCCTGGTGGGCCAGATGATGAAGCATGTCACTGTTGGACCCGGCCTCGTGGCGTGGTCCGCCCCTGTTCCTCCGCACCCTGTTAGCGTAGCCCTGCACCCTGAGTTCCCTGCGCAGCACCCCGTTAGTGTAGCCTGCACCCTGAGCCCTGGTCTTCCTGCTCCCCGTACACCCAGACCCCGTAACCAACGACCAGGCCCGCATGTCCCGTCCCGCTCTCGGCTCCGAGCACCTAACCTTGCATGCCCCACAAGGCCCGGCAGCCATTTTCCCTTCCCGAGATCCCTGACTCCCTGGGCGTAGTGTGACCCCGGCCCCAGCGAAACCCAGACTCCAAAGGCGCGCCAGTCCAGACTGGGGGCTAAAGGGCTCCCTGAGTGAGATAAGCCAGGGAGTTTCGATGGCACCTCTGGCCTCCCCTGAGAGTCTGGTATCTGTCACACCTTTGGCCTCCCCCTGTGGGCCAGTTTCGATTGCCCCTCCGGCCTCCCTGAGTGACGGCTCCAGACCCGCTGGGCGTCTGGGAATTCCCGGACGCATCTTCAAAGGATCAAAGAGCCAACCGCCGGACCTCGCCAACGACCCTCCCCCAAGGCATGAGACCTCCGCCTGCGAGGGTCCGGTCATCAAAGGGCCAATGGACTATATCTGGGCCCGCTCGACAACTAGCGGGCAGTTGTATCTTGGACCTGAAGCACTGCTGATCTGATTGCCGCTGACCCTGAGAAGACTCAACCTTCGAATCGCTGAGCCCTGCTGACACTGTCGCAGCTCCCTCTTCACGACAAGGAACTGAACCACCTGAGCCCTGCTGACGCTGTTGCGGCTCGAGCTTGAACTCGTAACCATCGGAGCCCTGCTGACGTTGTCGCGGTTCGACCTTGCTAAGACCTCGGAGCCCTGCTGTTGCTGTCGCGGCTCGAGCTTGAACTCGTAACCATTGGAGCCCTGCTGATGCTGTCGCGGCTCGACCTTGCAAAGACCTCGGAGCCCTGCTGACGCTGTCGCGGCTCGAGCTTGAACCTGTAACCACCTGAGCCCTGCTGACGCTGTCGCGGCTCCTCACGAACTTCTCCGGATCGAGCCCTGCTGACCTCGTCGCGGCTCGAGGAGTACTCTGGTCCGGCTGCACCATCGAGACCACCATCACGAATGAGCCGACTCGACGTGAGTGAAGCAGCCAGTACGACCATCATCTTCTGTATCCCCCGGCTCGAGGATTGAGAGCTGTGCGCAGGGTACGCCTCGTACTGGCCCAAAGGCTAAAGACTGTCCCGCTTCCCTCTTCCCGAATCCTCAAACTTTGTGATCCCTCGATCATTTGTACATAAGAGTGCTATTTCTTTTTACTGCTTATAAAGAACTTGTTACTGAAATTCAACGGTGTGGTGTCCGTTCATACGTGTGGTGTGAGCTCAGTGGGTACGATCCTAGACTCGAAGTCCTCCCTGGTGGGGACCTCACGATAAATACTCGGCAAGATCTGTGGGAGAGGTGGGTCCTGGGGTGGTCGGGTGAACACAACCTGGCTCTCTGAGATCGCCCCTTCCAACATTGGTGGCAGCGTCGCGATAAGAACCTACGTCTAGGGATCGTACCGTACTGACACACTACCCGAACGAAGAACAACCATGAGTCTCATCCTAACGAACGACAAGACCACCTTCCAGATGGAGCTTCTGGGAGACTATTTGCAGCAAGAGCTGAAGCAATTTTGCAAAGATCGCTGTATCCCGACAACGGGATTAAGCACCAAAGAAGACTTTCAAGCAGCCCTGACCGCATGGGTCGAGGCCGGGGCACATCCTCCCCCGCCAACAGGAGACGGAGGAGAGGGAGGACCACTGGCCGAAACCCACGCCCAAGAGCATGAAAGAGCAGAATCCCTGACGCGGAGTCCCATCACGGAGAGAGGTCTGTCTCAAGAAGAGATGACAGACCGAGAACGCAACCGAAACCACGAGCTAGAACTAGCGCATCTGAAGATAGACGGAGAACTCAAGCTGGCCGAGAAGAAGCTAGCCATCGAGCAGTTGCGGCTGCAAGGAGAACTGGAGGAGAAGAAACTCCAGAGAGAACACGAAGGGAAAAGACTCCAGCTGGAGCACGAGCGCGGCCTGAAGGAGATTGAACTGAAGGTCCGGAGCAGCGACAACAGAACATCGGGGACCCAAGAGGCCGTTCCCCCGATGGAAACAAAAGTCCACATCCCCAAGGATGTGGTCAAAGAGCACTATAAGAACGATGACATCCAGCAATGGTTCAAGGCCTACGAGGTCGCCATGGCCTCCCACGAGTTCCGCGGACGGATTGTGGGAGCCGGGCTGTGGGGTCAATTCCTGAGCGAGGGGAGAGACACCCTACTCGACCTACCGTCCTCCGAACAAACCTCCTACAGCCACATGAAGGAGGCCCTCCTCACAAGGTATGGGCTCACCCCAGAAATGTACCGCCAAGATTTCGAGACTGCAAAAAGATCCCCGGCACCACGTGGGTAGAATACGTGAACTTCTACAGCCGGGCCCTGGAAGGGTGGATCAAGGGCAGCAAAGTATCCACCTTCGAGGGGCTCATCGACCTCATTGCCTATGAACATTGGTCCCTGAATTGCTTTGTGGAACTCCGACAGCACCTTCTGGACAGCAAGTTTGCTGACCCCCAGAAACTGGCCGTCGAGGCCGATCGCTGGGTGAGCACCAGGGTCCCCCGGGGGCCCGGGGGAGACGCTGGTCGAAATGAACAGGGATCTTCCCACCAGAGGGGAGGGGGTAGTCAGAGTAGACAGAGGGGGTCCCAAGTAGGGTCCCCGCGCAGTCCCCCCAGAAACCAGCCAGGCACCTCGCCTCCCACAGCGCGCGCAGGGTTCCCTCCAGCCAGGCCAGGCCCCAGAGTCAGCCAAGCTTGCTTCCATTGCCAACAACCAGGACATTATGCCAATGACCCCCGTTGCCCTCTGTTCAAGAAGCCCGCCGCTGCGGGTCCCCCAGCGCGCCAGATAGCCTCTGTAGCCCTAGAAGAGAAGGGGGAGGAGGATTTCGAGGGGGGTGACCCCGCGGCAATGATGTTTGTCTCCCTGGGTGATAGGGAAATGGTCCCAGGAGCCCCCCTGCCCGACAACACAGAGAAGTACAGACAACAGGTGACCGTCAACGGCCACCGCATAGGGGCGCTCCGAGACACAGGGGCCAGTATCACGGCAGTGAAATGTTACTTGGTCACCGAAGCCCAGATTGTTCCCCACATCTCCTGCAGGGGGATCGCAGCTGACAACTCCGTTAACACCTGCCGAATCGCTCAAGTACCGTTCGAATGGGGGCGCGTCTCCGGGGAGTTACGAGTAGCGGTCCGCACCGACATGCCCGTGGACTGCCTTCTCGGCAACGATCTGGAGAGCTCCCCGTGGAAGCGGGTCGAACGAAGGACCCTCCTGGAGATGGTGGGCCTACCGGAATCGGCCTGTGTGAGCACCCGGTCCATGACTGCCCGGGTGGCCACCCCCGAGAGGGTGAACCCTGAGAACGCACAGCCTGCCCCCGAGGACCCCGAGGTCCCCCAGTCCTCTGAAGCCCCCGAGCTGTCCCCCGGAGAGAGCCCTCCCTCCGACGCAGGCCCCCTCGGCCCTGACATCGAACAGACCCCGAGCCTGGACGACCTTCCTGAGCTGGCCCAGTGGCGCCAGGAAGGAAGACCGTCCCGAGAAGAGTTTTGCCTCAAACAGACCTCCTGTCCGTCCTTATTTGGGCCGCGGCAGCAGGCCGCCGCCCAGGCTGCCGGTGACCAGTCCGGCTCCCACTTTGTCTATTGGGAAAACGGCCTTTTGTACAGCGAACAGAAGTCTGCCGAGCTAGGGTCAGCCCGGGTGCTGGTGGTACCCCTACGCTTCCGTGGCTTCCTCCTGAACCTGGCCCATGATGTGCCCCTGGCGGGACACTTGGGACAAGACAAGACATATCACCGCCTCGTCACGCACTTCTACTGGCCGGGCATGTGCTCCGATGTAGAGGCCCACTGTAAGTCCTGCCCCACATGTCAGTCCAGCGGAAAGAGCGGAGGGAAGCGCAAGGCCCCCCTCCAACCCTTCCCCGTGGTCAGTACCCCCTTTGAGTGGGTGGGAATCGATATCGTGGGCCCTCTCGACCCCCGGACCTCCTTAGGTCACCGATTCATCCTCGTCTTGGTGGACCATGCCACCCGCTACCCCGAAGCCATTCCCCTCCGAACGGTGACGGCCCCTGTAGTAGGGCGGGCCCTCATGGGAATCTTCTCTTGGGTGGGGTTCCCCCGAGAAGTCGTAAGCGACCGAGGGACCAACTTCATCTCAAAATACATGAAGTCCCTCTGGCAGCCATGTGGGGTGACGTACAAATTCACTACCCCATACCACCCCCAGGGTAACGGTCTGGTGGAGCGATTCAACCGGACCCTCAAGGGAATGATCATGGGTCTCGAAGAGCCCCTGAGGCGTAAGTGGGACGTCCTCCTTCCCTGTCTCCTCTTCGCGTACCGCGAAGTCCCCCAGAAATCCCTGGGGTTTAGTCCCTTCGAGCTGCTCTACGGGCACCCCGTCAGGGGGCCCCTCAGCCTGGTCAAGGAAGGAGGGGAAACGGCGGCTCCAGAGCCCCCTCCGGATGTGTTTCGATACATCTTGGCCCTCAGGAACCAGACTCGGAAGTTCCGAGAACTGGCCGAGGCAAACCTCGAGGCCCGTCAAGAAGAAATTAAACGGTGGTATGACCATAATGCCACACTGGTCCAGTTTCAGCCCGTACAGCAGGTCTGGGTGATGGCCCCCGTGGAGCCCTGTGCCCTGCAAGACAAGTGGACAGGGCCCTTCAAAGTGGTGGAGCGCAAGAGCCAGGTGACCTATCTCATTGATGTGCAGTCCCCCAGGAACCCCTTGAGGGTCCTCCATGTGAACAGCCTCAAACCCCACTTCACCCGGTCCGAGTTGAGCTTGCTCCTCGCCACGGACGATGGAGAGGAAGAGGAAACGGAGCCTCTCCCCGACCTCCTGCGCACCAGTGAAAAAGATGGCTCCGTAGAGGGAGTGAGTCTCTCCTCCTCCCTCTCTTCCGAGCAGCGCGAGGACTGTCACCAGTTACTGGGACAATTCTCGGACCTTTTCTCCCTCATCCCCGGCGTCACCAGTTGGTGCGTCCACGACGTGGACACCGGGGACAGTCCGCCGGTACGGCACAGAGCCTACCGCGTCCCCGACAGAGTCCGGGCCTGCATCAAGACCGAAGTCTCTAAGATGCTAGCGCTGGGAGTGGTCGAAGCCTCTGACAGCCCATGGGCCAGCCCCGTGGTCCTGGTTCCGAAGGCGGCAGCCCCCGGTGCTGTTCCCGAGCTGAGGTTCTGCGTTGACTACCGCGGGCTCAACGCAGTCACCAGGACCGATGAACACCCCATTCCCCGAGCAGACAAGCTCAATGATCGCCTCGGGGCTGCTCGCTTTCTTAGCACATTCGACCTGACCAGCGGATGCTGGCAGATCGCCCTCACAGAAGGGGCCAGAGAGAGATCCGCTTTTTCCACCCCGGACGGTCACTACCATTTCCGGGTGATGCCCTTCGGGATGAAAAACGCCCCCGCCACCTTCCAGAGGCTGGTCAACCAGGTACTGGCGGGGTTGGAGGCGTTCAGCGCTGCGTATCTGGACGATATTGCAGTGTTCAGCTCCCACTGGCCCGAGCACCTCCAGCACCTCTGGGCAGTGCTGACGGCCCTGCGGAGGGCCGGTCTCACCATTAAGGCAAGCAAGTGCCAGATCGGACAAGGGTCCGTAGTCTACCTCGGGCACCAGGTCGGAAGCTGCCTCGTAACCCCCCTCCAGCCCAAGATCGAAGCGATCGTGGCCTGGGAAGCCCCCACGACCCAGACGGAAGTACGGGCGTTCCTAGGGCTCACGGGGTACTACTGAAGGTTTATCAAAGGATACGGCAGCCTCGTAGTCCCCCTCACGGAGTTAACCTCCAAAAACCAGCCGAAGAAAGTCAGCTGGACCCCCGCCTGCCAAGAGGCGTTCGAAACCTTAAAAGACGCCATGTGCACTGCCCCAATACTACAGGCCCCCGACTACTCCCGAGAGTTCTTGGTCCAGACGGACGCGTCCGAGCATGGCATCGGAGCAGTCCTATCCCAGATGAACGAGCAAGGCCTGGGCCAGCCAGTGGCATTCATTAGCCGGAGGCTACTCCCTCGAGAACAAAGGTGGAGCACCATCGAGCGGGAGGCCTTCGCGGTGGTTTGGGCCCTGAAGAAGCTGAGACCCTACCTGTTCGGTACTCACTTCCGGGTCCAGACCGACCACCGACCCCTCCGGTGGCTAATGCAGATGCGGGGGGAGAACCCCAAACTGTTGCGCTGGTCCATCTCCCTCCAGGGGATGGATTTCACTGTTGAGCACCGGCCTGGTGTTGACCACGCCAACGCAGACGGCCTGTCCCGATTCTTCCGCCTCAGCGAAGAGAACCCCCAAGAGGATGGGTAGTTCTCCCCGCCTTCAGCTGGGGGGGACGCGTGTTGGACCCGGCCTGGCGTGGTCCGCCCCTGTTCCTCCGCACCCTGTTAGCGTAGCCCTGCACCCTGAGTTCCCTGCGCAGCACCCCGTTAGTGTAGCCTGCACCCCGAGCCCTGGTCGTCCTGCTCCCCGTACACCCAGACCCCGTAACCAACGACCAGGTCCGCATTTCCCGTCCCGCTCTCGGCTCCGAGCGCCTAACCTTGCATGCCCCACAAGGCCCGGCAGCCATTTTCCCTTCCCGAGATCCCTGACTCCCTGGGCCTAGCGTGACCCCGGCCCCAGCGAAACCCAGACTCCAAAGGCGCGCCAGTCCCAACTGGGGGGTAAAGGGCTCCCCGAGTGAGATAAGGTAGGGAGTTTTGATGGCACCTCTGGCCTCCCCTGAGAGTCTGGTATCTGTCACACCTTTGGCCTCCCCCTGTGGGCCAGTTTCGATTGCCCCTCCGGCCTCCCTGAGTGACGGATCCAGACCCGCTGGGCGTCTGGGAATTCCCAGACGCATCTTCAAAGGATCAAAGTGCCAACTGCCGGACATCGCCAACGACCAGCCCCCAAGGCATGAGACCTCCGCCTGCGAGGGTCTGGACATCAAAGGGCCAATGGACTATATCTGGGCCCGCTCGACAACTAGCGGGCAGTTGTATCTTGGACCTGAAGCCCTGCTGATCTGATCGCGGCTGACCCTGAGAAGACTCAACCTTCGAATCGCTGAGCCCTGCTGACGCTGTCGCGGCTCCCTCTTCACGACAAGGAACTGAACCACCTGAGCCCTGCTGACGCTGTCGCGGCTCGAGCTTGAACTCGTAACCATCGGAGCCCTGCTGACGTTGTCGCGGCTCGACCTTGCTAAGACCTCGGAGCCCTGCTGACGCTGTCGCGGCTCGAGCTTGAACTCGTAACCATCGGAGCCCTGCTGACGCTGTCGCGGCTCGACCTTGCAAAGACCTCGGAGCCCTGCTGACGCTGTCGCGGCTCGAGCTTGAACCTGTAACCACCTGAGCCCTGCTGACGCTGTCGCGGCTCCTCATGAACTTCTCCGGATCGAGCCCTGCTGACCTCGTCGCAGCTCGAGGAGTACTTTGGTCCGGCTGGACCATCGAGACCACCATCACGACCGAGCCGACTTGACGTGAGTGAAGCAGCCAGTACGACCATCATCTTCCGCATCCCCCGGCTCGAGGATTGAGAGCTGTGCGCAGGGTACGCCTCATACTGGCCCAAAGGCTAAAGACTGTCCCGCTTCCCTCTTCCCGAATCCGCAAAGACTTTGTGATCCCTCGATCATTTGTACATAAGAGTGCTACTTTCTTTTTACTGCTTATAAAGAACTTGTTACTGAAATTCAACGGTGTGGTGTCCGTTCATAAGTGTGGTGTGAGCTCAGTGGGTACGATCCTAGACTCGAAGTCCTCCCCGGTGGGGACCTCACGATAAATACTCGGCAAGATCTGTGGGAGAGGTGGGTCCTGGGGTGGTCGGGTGAACACAACCTGGCCCTCTGAGATCGCCCCTTCCAACAGTCACCACCCAGGGTGGTGAGTGAGGGCTTCCTAAAAAAAAAACGCTGATTTCCACTGTGACTTCTTCAGGGAGATTTCTTCTCTGTGTCTAGTGCTTACACATTTCTCTCACGACACTCTTTTGTTGTTTTACAAGATTTAACAGGGGGACCAAGAGTGCCCTTTTCCCTCTCTCTCAATTTGTTATTACTCATTGACATGATTGTCAGTCTTAATGCCAAAACGCCGAGGGAGCTGCGGGTGGCTTTGGGCAGGGGGGGCTACGCCCCCCTGCCCCAATGGACGAACCGCGTCTGTGCTAGTGCGCACACAGACCTGTGATTTCAGGTTGGACACATAGACCCAAGCACCAGGCGTGCAAGTGAGCCTGCCTGGGACTGCAACGGTAGACTGGACTCTGGTTTAAGAAATGCATGTGTCTGTGCAAATGCATAAGCCCATGGAGGCATGCAGCACACGCCAGTGTGCACTCATCAATCTACAATGACAGATCAGCCTGTGTTTCAGAACATTGAATCAGTGCCACTTCCCAACATGGATTGGAAAGGTGCGCGCACTTTCACACCGTAGTTACAGTGGGAAAGTGCCCAAAGCCTGGAGCACACACAAGAGAATAAGCAAAGCCCAGGTGGATAAAGCAAAAAAGTTCAGAGAACTGCTACCTGACGAGAATCAGGTCTAACAAGGAAACACCAGATCAATGGTCTCCGCACATCAATGCCAGGCCCCCCGCCTAGGCCCCGCCCCACAGAACGAGACACAATAATTCTATACAATATTTAAAAAGTCATACATTGCAGCAATGTATAGTTATCCTTTAAAAAATACAATCAAATGCATGAATGCCAACATGCTGCTGGCAGCCTGGTCTCCTTAAAAGTGCAGAAGAGTTCACAGTGTGAGGCAGTCCAGTGGATATGTTGCTCTCCCCCCTCCAGCTTTGACACCTACCAGAGGAGTGATAGGAAGGGACTGATGGCCCTTTACAGAGGGAATTAGTCTTGTGTTTTACTGAAGGAAAACAAGAGTGGCGCTGTTTGAAGCATGACGTATGGTTCCCCAGGGCCACAGTAAATGTCAATCTTGCCCAGAGCTTGCACCCTTACCCCCAGATCATTTCAGGTCCCCCTCCCTGGCCGGGGGGGGGGGGGCTGTGAGGGGAAGGTGTACCGCACGGATTGAAGACCCTGTAGGAGATCATATAAAACCCTCTGTGTGCCACTCTATGCCTCTGGCACTTAACAGCCCGTGATGCCAACACCAGTCAGCACCATCTGACTGCTACAGCATTTAGCCTCAAGCGATGCCCTCAGCACTGAACAGCGAGCAACGCCATGAAAGCGTACACTAGTTGGCACCGCATCCTATGACTAACGCATAAACTGAGCACCGCTCTCTCATACTACATCGATCACGCTGCTAGGAGCTACATCCCATAACACAACAACCACACCTCGCTGGACCTCCGTCACACTGCCAGGCGCTGCGTCCCATCACACGATAACCACACCTCGCTGGTCCTCCGTCACACTGCCAGGCGCTGGGTCCCATAACACAATAACCACACCTCGCTGGTCCTCCGTCACACTGCCAGGCGCTGCGTCCCATAACACGATAACCACACCTCGCTGGTCCTCCGTCACACTGCCAGGCGCTGGGTCCCATAACACAATAACCACACCTCGCTGGTCCTCCATCACACTGCCAGGCGCTGCGTCCCATAACATGGCAACCACACCTCGCTGGTCCTCCATCACACTGCCAGGCGCTGCGTCCCATAACACGATAACCACACCTCGCTGGTCCTCCATCACACTGCCAGGCGCTGCGTCCCATAACATGACAACAACACCTCTCTGGTCCTCCATCACACTGCCAGGCGCTGCGTCCCATAACATGACAACAACACCTCTCTGGTCCTCCATCACACTGCCAGCGCTGCGTCCCATAACACGATAACCACACCTCGCTGGTCCTCCATCAAACTGCCAGGCGCTGCGTCCCATAACACGATACCCACACCTCTCTGGACCTTCATCACACTGTCAGGCTCTGCGTCCCATAACACGACAACCACACCTCGCTGGTCCTCCGTCAAACTGCCAGGCGCTGCGTCCCATAACACGATAACCACCCCTCGCTGGTCCTCCATCACATTGCCAAGCGATGCGTCCCATAACACGATAACCACACCTCACTGGTCCTCCATCACACTGCCAGGCACTGCGTCCCATAACACAATAACCACACCTCGCTGGTCCTCCATCACACTGTCAGGCAATGCGTCCCATAACACGATAACCACACCTCGCTGGTCCTCCATCACACTGTCAGGCTCTGCGTCCCATAACACGACAACCACACCTCGCTGGTCCTCCGTCAAACTGCCAGGCGCTGCGTCCCATAACACGATAACCACCCCTCGCTGGTCCTCCATCACATTGCCAAGCGATGCGTCCCATAACACGATAACCACACCTCGCTGGTCCTCCATCACACTGCCAGGCGATGCGTCCCATCACACGATAACCACACCTCGCTGGTCCTCCGTCACACTGCCAGGCGCTGCGTCCCATAACACGATAACCACACCTCACAGGTCCTCTAGCACACTGCCAGGCGCTGCGTCCCATAACACGATAACCACACCTCGCTGGTCCTCCGTCACACTGCCAGGCGCTGCGTCCCATCACACGATAACCACACCTCGCTGGTCCTCCGTCACACTGCCAGGCGCTGCATCCATAACATGATAACCACACCTCGTGTGCTTCCATCACACTGCCAGGAGTTGTGTCGCATAACAGGATAACCACACCTCACTGGTCCTCCATCACACTGCCAGGCGCTGCATCCATAACATGATAACCACACCTCGTGTGCCTCCATCACACTGCCAGGTGCTGCGTCCCATAACACGATAACCACACCTCGCTGGTCCTCCATCACACTCCCAGGCGATGCGTCCAATAACACGATAACCACGTCTCGCTGGTCCTCCATCACACTGACAGGTGCTGCGTCCCATAACACGATAACCACGCCTCGCTGGACCTCCATCACACTGCCAGGCGATGCGTCCCATCACACGATAACCACACCTCGCTGGTCCTCCCTCACACTGCCAGGCGATGCGTCCCATCACACGATAAACACACCTCTCTGGTCCTCCATCACACTGCCAGGCGCTGCGTCCCATAACACGACAACCACACCTCGCTGGTCCTCCATCACACTGCCAGGCGCTGCGTCCCATAACACGATAACCACACCTCTCTGGTCCTCCATCACACTGCCAGGCGCTGCGTCCCATAACACGATAACCACACCTCGCTGGTCCTTCATCACATTGCCAAGCACTGAGTACCATAACACGATAACCACACCTCGCTGGTCCTCCATCACACAGACAGGCGCTGCGTCCCATAACACGATAACCACACCTCGCTGGACCTCCATCACACTGCCAGGCGCTGCGTCCCATAACACGATAACCACACCTCGCTGGTCCTCCATCACACTGGCAGGCGCTGCGTCCCATAACACGATAACCACACCTCGCTGGTCCTCCATCACACTGCCAAGCACTGAATACCATAACACGATAACCACACTTCGCTGGTCCTCCATCACACTGACAGGCGCTGCGTCCCATAACACGATAACCACACCTCGCTGGACCTCCATCACACTGCCAGGCGCTGCGTCCCATAACACGATAACCACACCTCGCTGGTCCTCCATCACACTGCCAGGCGCTGCGTCCCATAACACGATAACCACACCTCGTTGGTCCTCCGTCACACTGCCAGGCGCTGTGTCCCATAACACGATAACCACACCTCGCTGGTCCTTCATCACATTGCCAAGCACTGAGTACCATAACACGATAACCACACCTCGCTGGTCCTCCATCACACTGCCAAGCACTGAGTACCATAACACGATAACCACACCTCGCTGGTCCTCCATCACACTGACAGGCGCTGCGTTCCATAACACGATAACCACACCTCGCTGGACCTCCATCACACTGCCAGGCGCTGCGTCCCATAACACAATAACCACACCTCGTTGGTCCTCCATCACACTGCCAGGCGCTGCGTCCCATAACACGATAACCACACCTCGTTGGTCCTCCGTCACACTGCCAGGCGCTGCGTCCCATAACATGATAACCACGCCTCGCTGGACCTCCATCACACTGCCAGGCGCTGCGTCCCATAACACGATAACCACATCTCGCTGGTCCTCCATCACACTGCCAGGCGCTGCGTCCCATAACACGATAACCACACCTCGTTGGTCCTCCGTCACACTGCCAGGCACTGTGTCCCATAACACGATAACCACACCTCGCTGGTCCTTCATCACATTGCCAAGCACTGAGTACCATAACACGATAACCACACCTCGCTGGTCCTCCATCACACTGCCAAGCACTGAATACCATAACACGATAACCACACTTCGCTGGTCCTCCATCACACTGACAGGCGCTGCGTCCCATAACACGATAACCACACCTCGCTGGTCCTCCATCACACTGCCAGGCGCTGCGTCCCATAACACGATAACCACACCTCGTTGGTCCTCCGTCACACTGCCAGGCGCTGTGTCCCATAACACGATAACCACACCTCGCTGGTCCTTCATCACATTGCCAAGCACTGAGTACCATAACACGATAATTAACCACACCTCGCTGGTCCTCCATCAGACTGCCAAGCACTGAGTACCATAACACGATAACCACACCTCGCTGGTCCTCCATCACACTGACAGGCGCTGCGTTCCATAACACGATAACCACACCTCGCTGGACCTCCATCACACTGCCAGGCGCTGCGTCCCATAACACAATAACCACACCTCGTTGGTCCTCCATCACACTGCCAGGCGCTGCGTCCCATAACACGATAACCACACCTCGCTGGTCCTCCGTCACACTGCCAGGCGCTGCGTCCCATAACATGATAACCACGCCTCGCTGGACCTCCATCACACTGCCAGGCGCTGCGTCCCATAACACAATAACCACACCTCGTTGGTCCTCCATCACACTGCCAGGCGCTGCGTCCCATAACACGATAACCACACCTCGTTGGTCCTCCGTCACACTGCCAGGCGCTGCGTCCCATAACATGATAACCACGCCTCGCTGGACCTCCATCACACTGCCAGGCGCTGCGTCCCATAACACGATAACCACATCTCGCTGGTCCTCCATCACACTGCCAGGCGCTGCGTCCCATAACACGATAACCACACCTCGTTGGTCCTCCGTCACACTGCCAGGCACTGTGTCCCATAACACGATAACCACACCTCGCTGGTCCTTCATTACATTGCCAAGCACTGATTACCATAACACGATAACCACACCTCACTGGTCCTCTAGCACATTGCCAGGCGCTGCGTCTCTGAACACGATAACCACACCTCGCTGGTCCTCTAGCACACTGCCAGGCACTGCGTTCCATAACACCTCACACCTTTGGCCGTGCAGCATCCCCAGCACTCAGAGCCAAGCAGTGCCATGCCAAGGCCCACGGCTCACTCCTCTGGCCATGCAGCATCCCCCGCACTAACCCTGGGCATAGTACACGTAGTTTTGCTACGCGTAGTGCACTTCGAAGTACGCGAGCTATGTGTAGCTACGCAAACTGCATAGTGCACTGTGCAAAATGCTGTTCACACTGATCGCACAGTGCCGGATGTTTGTCCGCACTGTGAAATCAGTGCAAACCGCATCTTGCACAGTGCAAGTGGTTGTTTTCTGCCGCTCAAGTAGATTTCTACTTGTTGGACTTGGCTCTTCTGGCCGGTTCACCCCTGAACTTTTTGCCTTTTAGTGTTACATAATTATAGTGATTTCTGTTCTTTGCGCACTTTGACACTGTGTCCCAGTGTAAAGTGCGTGCACTCTCTGAGTGCGTGTGTGAGATTGGCCTGCCCTCCCATAGGAATGCATGGGGGATATGTGTGTCCAAAGGTGGTTCCTGATGTGTGGGGAGTTTGGTATGTGCGGACTCGTGAGATTGAGTGCTGCGCGATGATGTGTGCAGATTTAATGTGTCTAGTGTGGAAGTGCCATTTCTAGAAGTTGGCCTGTCTGTGTTGTGAATGTGATTTGACTGTCTGGCTTGTGATTGGCTGGAGCTGGCTGGTGTGCCTGGCTCCAGACGTCAGGATGGGTCTGCCCCGGTGGTGAATGGGGAGATCTGCATGTTAATGGCAGGGAGGAGTGCACCTGGGACCTGAATAGGGCTGGGCCTTCCCTCTACAATGCTGGCTTCACCCCCTGTAGAGTGTCTGCTGTCCCCGATCCACCCTGTGAATAGGCAGAGGGGCTGAGCAAAACAAAGTGCTCCAGAACCAGTTGCATCTGGTTCGCCCCTTGCCTGCACCTTTGTAGACAAAGGATTTGTGTGTATAAAAAGAGGCTGTGACCTCTTGTAAAATGTTCTTGTTTCCTGACTGAATCTATCAGGGGTGTGCTGCTGCTGGGGCCCAAGGGAAGGATTGCCTCCCTGGGCCCTGCCCAGCCCCTGGATGCCTGGATTCCTGGAGATCCTGCTTGAATCCTAACAGGAGGGGGGCTTGCTGCTAGTGGTTCCAAGGACGGAATGCCATGGGGGCTGTCTCCTTGCTGGAGTGCCCTGTGTGCAGGCCCCTGGGCCCTGCAGTGCCCCTCCTGATGCCCAGGACTGCTGGGACCCTTTGCTCTGGGGGATCCTTCTTTAAGGGCTTTTGTAGTTGTTGTGCCCCAGCGCCTGGTAGGTGCTTTATTTTGCGTTTATGGGCAGAGCGCTGTCGTGTTCCCGGGGGGAGAAGCGCTCTTGCCCTTTTGTTGGCCACTGATGGTGCCCACCCCACTTATTTAATTATTTACGGGTGCCAACCCGTTTCTGGGAGCCTTAGCCGGTGCCCACTCCACTCCTACTTTTTATTTTCGCACTGTGGGTGCCCACCCCTTGTTTTCTGATGCCAAAATCACCGCCACGGCCCGTTTTCGGACGAAAACCTGAAGTCAGGCGGCCGGGCACCTGTAGCGGTCGGGACTTCCGCTTGCTTGCAGGAAGTCCCGCCCGCCGCCGCGCTGGGATTGGCTGAAGTCCCGCTCTGGCTCAAAAAATGAAGACAAGCCGGCGAAGACATGGCCCCCCGCAGCCCCGGCCTCCCGAGAGTTAGGGAGAGCCCTGGGCCGCCAGCGGAAAGCTGCACCAGTGTTGCGGGGCTCCCAGGTGCTGGAGGGAGCCCCGGCTGAGGAGTCAGCCCGGAGCCGCGAGGGCTCCGCCTCCCAAAGTCCTGGTCTCGGTGCTGGAGGGAGCCCCGGCTGAGGAGTCAGCCCGGAGCCGCGAGGGCTCCGCCTCCCAAAGTCCTGGTCCCGAGATGGGAGACCGGGTGAAGTATGGTGCATGCCCCCGCTGCCCCAGAGAAGCAGCCGGTGAGTGGAGCTGCCCGGAGGGTGGGGGGGGAGAGAGAGTGCTGACGGAGTCTCGCCCAGAGTGGGGGTGGCTCCGGGTGGCAGTGGGCCGGATGTATGACATTACAACGCATGCTTTTACATCGCATGCCTTTACAACTCTGTTTTTACAACGCATAGTGCTTTGGGGCGCTGGATAGTGAATAGTTTAATTTACTATTCCAACTCCAGTCCCTGTGGATAGTAGGGAAGGTGTTGGATAGTAAATTAAACCTATTCCCTATCCTAGAGTGTCCCCCAGCACAATGCGTTGTAATGGTTTGCGTTGTAAAAGTTGCGTCGTAAAGGCACTGCGTGGTAAAAGTTGCGTTGTAAAGGATGTTTCCCCAGTGGGCCGCCCCACCATTTTGTACAGAGCCAGAGGGCTCCACCATTGGGGCATTTATTTCTTTTAGGAGCCAGAGTGCTCCAGAGGGCACATGTATTGTTTTATAGCCTAGTGGGCTCCAAAATGTGCATCATTGTTATATCCCCTAGAGGTATCCACCGTTTGCTCAATATGTATTTTCAGAGCGTGGCTCCAACCTTTTGCACAGTCTTTGTTCAGAGGGCCAGTGAGGGCCCATGTCGCAGTTTGATTTCACAGCTGCCCAGCAAGTAGTGGGCAGCTGCACCGTTTAGGTATTTCTTTCTAGGGGACATGTTCTCTTTGGACTCAGGAGTGAGTCGCACTCCTTCGCCCTACCTTGGCCTTCCACAGCTGCGCAGCACTTAGTGCCAGCTGCAGCGTTTAGGCCCTGTTCTTGTCCTCAGCTGCCCAGCAAGTAGTGGGCCGCTGCTACGTTTAGGTTTTGGCGCAGGGTCGCAACCTGGACCTTGATGTGATTCCTGTACTACTTTTTGGGTGTTAGGAAATGTACTGTGTGTAGTTTGTTTTGCGCACCCTGTGTCTTGATACCTCTACATTAGATGTATGCATAGGAGGTTGTTTTACCTGTTTAGCTTTACGTTAGGAAGATTGTACTTCCCTGTGTGATTTCCGCCCCTAGTGTCAGGTTTTACTTAGGTGGTGAGGGTCTAATGTAGTTAGACTGCTGGGATACTGTGTCTGATGGATTTCATGGCACAGACTGTTGCAAGTGCAGTAAATATCAGTGTTTACTGACTGTACGTTCTCTAACCTATTTTTACTTGTATGTTTTAGTTCACCTTTACCAAGTTCCCTTTTTGATGATGCTGACAGTGGTCCATGTAGCCCTGTCAGGTGTACATAATCCCTTGTAAATAATGCCCATGCACGTTGGCACAATGTACATCCTGTGATTATTATTCTAATGTGTTTTGATAATGCAAAGGCAATTTTTATATATAACCTTGTGTGGAGTTCCTTTTGTGGGGGGGGCCTGGGATGTTGTTGATGGTGGGTGCGTGCGCAAATGCTTTACACATGGCCTCCGGGATAAGCCTTACTGCTTGTGCCAAGCTACCAAGGGGGTGAGCAGGGGTTATCTTTGGTGTGTAACTCCCTTGCTCTGACTAGAGTGGTGGTTTCTGCTTGGCTTTGGCGCAAGCCTCAGCCAACCAGAAATCCCATTTCTAACACTATTCGAGCGGCAGCTTTCTCAACATGGACAGGTAGTTTCTCATCGCGAGCGGTTGCGAGCATACGTGACCACTCGCAATGAGAAACCTGACCTCCCTGCGTTGAGAATCTCGCCGGGAGGACTATATTCCACGCTCGCGATCGGCATCTTGATGTTGCTGATCGCGAAAGAGGAAAAAGTCTCGCCGGGATGTCATTTTGCTCGCTCCGGTCGCCAACTTGGCGTTGAGGACTGCGAGCAAGCAAAAAATGACCGCTACACTACGCATGTTTGCACTGTGCTACATGTAATTCGCGAAGTAGCGTAAACTTCGCAAACTACCCGAGCATAGCGTAGTACTTTGCCCAGGGTTACCCAGCACTCAGAGCCAAGCAGTGCCATGCCAAGGCCCACCGGCTCACACCTCTGGCTATGCAGCACCCCTTGTGCCACCCCCACTCGGACACACAGCAGCCCCTGTGGCACACCTGCTTCTACACACATCACCCCGTGTGCCATCCCCACTTCGACTCACAGCACCCAAAGTTCCATCCCCTCTCTGACACACAGCACCCCATGTGCCATCCCTGCGTCTACACACAGCACCACTTGTGACATCCCACGTCGACACGCATTCCCCTGTGTGATCCTCGATTTCACACACAGAACCACACGTACCAGCTCCACTGCCGCACACAGCCCCCCGTCTGCCATGCTCGCAGCTGCACAGGGCTGACAGGGAGGGACCCGGGAGCGATGAAGCGAGTGAAATAATTGACGGGACTTGAAGAAGAAGAACGAGCCTGGTGGGCAGGACGGACACGGGGCCTGTCTGTCTGTCTGTGAGCCGCCCTGCCCCGAGCCCTCCCCCGGGCAGCTCCCCGGCCTCCCTCCCGGGCGGACTCACACTCTGCCAAAACTAATGCGAAAATCGATGTGTTATCGTCGCCCCAGAGTCCCGGAGTGACAGCGGCTCATGAAAAGGTAACGAGGCGATAATCACTCCCAGGGGTGCCCCCCTCCACCCCCATCCCCCCCACCCCCCAAGGCCTGGGATCAGCTACCCTTTGGAGTAAGCACCGCAAACAGAGCGGCAGTGCATCTACGTTGCTGCCTGGGCAGGAGGCAACTGGCTCGGTTCAGGCACCGACTGCTGCCAAGAGGAGGACTACAGGGGCCACGGTGGACCCACCCTATTCGGTCAAAGGGGAACAGTCTGCAGGGGCTTCCCTGGTTCCCCGGGAGAGGGCATGGTCTGCACTTAGGACCCCTGCGTAGCTGTAGAAACGGGTCTGAGGGACTCCCCTGGTTAGAGCGGTGGAGCTGATCTGAAGATGACACCTCCACTCTCAGAAGGGTCTGTTTTGTGGGTGACCCCCCTGCTTAGGTGTGCGATGGGACGGTCCATGGCTGACACCTTTGTCTAACTCTAGGAGGCGCTGGTGTGTAGGTAACACTATTGGTTACAGGTGGGGAAGGGTGGATGGGGTCTGGTCTATAAGTGATACCAACAGTTATGTGCGGGAGGGCCTCGCCTATAGGTGACGCCTATGGAGTCCTCTAGGAGAGGCTCTACTCTGAGTGACACCCATAGGTGTCTGTGGGAGGGGCAGGCCTATAGGTGACGCCTATGGAGTCCTCTAGGAGAGGCTCAGCTCTGAGTGACACCCATAGGTGTCTGTGGGAGGGGCAGGCCTATAGGTGACGCCTATGGAGTCCTCTAGGAGAGGCTCTGCTCTGAGTGACACCCATAGGTGTCTGTGGGAGGGGCAGACCTATAGGTGACACCTTTGGAGTCCTCTAGGAGAGGCTCTTCTTTGAGTGACACCCATAGGTGTCTGTGGGAGGGGCAGACCTATAGGTGACACCTATGGAGTCCTCTAGGAGAGGCTCTGCTATGAGTGACACCCATAGGTATCTGTGGGAGGGGCAGGCCTATAGGTGACACCTATGGAGTCCTCTAGGAGAGAGTCTGCTCTGAGTGACACCCATAGGTATCTGTGGGAGGGGCAGGCCTGTAGGTGACGCCTATGGAGTCCTCTAGGAGAGAGTCTGCCCTGAGCGACACCCATAGGTATCTGTGGGAGGGGCAGGCCTATAGGTGACACCTATGGAGTCCTCTAGGAGAGACTCTACTCTGAGTGACACCCATAGGTATCTGTGGGAGAGGCAGGCCTATAGGTGACACCTATGGAGTCCTCTAGGAGAGGCTCTGCTCTGAGTGACACCCATAGGTATCTGTGGGAGAGGCAGGCCTATAGGTGACACCTATGGAGTCCTCTAGGAGAGGTTCTGCCCTGAGTGACATCCATAGATATCTGTGGGAGGGGCAGGCCTATAGGTGACACCTTTGGAGTCCTCTAGGAGAAACTCTGCTCTGAGTGACACCCATAGGTATCTGTGGGAGAGGCAGGCCTATAGGTGACACCTATGGAGTCCTCTCGGAGAGGCTCTGCTCTGAGTGACACCCATAGGTATCTGTGGGAGAGGCAGGCCTATAGGTGACACCTATGGAGTCCTCTCGGAGAGGCTCTGCTCTGAGTGACACCCATAGGTATCTGTGGGAGGGACAAGCCTATAGGTGACACCTATGGAGTCCTCTAGGAGAGAGTCTGCTCTGAGCGACACCCATGGGTATCTGTGGGAGGGGCAGGCCTATAGGTGACACCTTTGGAGTCCTCTAGGAGAGGCTCTTCTCTGAGTGACACCCATAGGTATCTGTGGGAGGGGCAGGCCTATAGGTGACACCTATGGAGTCCTCTAGGAGAGAGTCTGCTCTGAGCGACACCCATAGGTATCTGTGGGAGGGGCAGGCCTATAGGTGACACCTATGGAGTCCTCTAGGAGAGAGTCTGCTCTGAGTGACACCCATAGGTATCTGTGGGAGGGGCAGGCCTATAGGTGACACCTATGGAGTCCTCTAGGAGAGAGTCTGCTCTGAGCGACACCCATAGGTATCTGTGGGAGGGGCAGGCCTATAGGGGACACCTATGGAGTCCTCTAGGAGAGAGTCTGCTCTGAGCGACATCCATATATATCTGTGGGAGGGGCAGGCCTATAGGTGATGCCTATGGAGTCCTCTAGGAGAGGCTCTTCTTTGAGTGACACCCATAGGTATTTGTGGGAGGGGCTGGCCTATAGGTGACACCTATGGAGTCCTCTAGGAGAGGCTCTACTCTGCGTGACACCCATAGGTATCTGTGGGAGGGACAAGCCTATAGGTGACACCTATAGAGTCCTCTAGGAGAGAGTCTGCTCTGAGCGACACCCATGGGTATCTGTGGGAGGGGCAGGCCTATAGGTGACACCTTTGGAGTCCTCTAGGAGAGGCTCTTCTCTGAGTGACACCCATAGGTATCTTTGGGAGGGGCAGGCCTATAGGTGACACCTATGGAGTCCTCTAGGAGAGAGTCTGCTCTGAGCGACACCCATAGGTATCTGTGGGAGGGGCAGGTCTATAGGTGACACCTATGGAGTCCTCTAGGAGAGAGTCTGCTCTGAGTGACACCCATAGGTATCTGTGGGAGGGGCAGGCCTATAGGTGACACCTATGGAGTCCTCTAGGAGAGAGTCTGCTCTGAGCGACACCCATAGGTATCTATGGGAGGGGCAGGCCCATAGGTGACACCAATGGAGTCCTGTAGGAGAGAGTCTGCTCTTAGCGACACCCATAGATATCTGCGCGAGGGGCAGGCCTATAGGGGACACATATGGAGTCCTCTAGGAGAGAGTCTGCTCTGAGCGACACCCATAGGTATCTGTGGGAGGGGCAGGCCTATAGGTGACACACCTGTTTAGCGTGTTGGAGGGGCTGTTTCAGAGGGAAACACTGCTGGTTACCTGTATAGAGCGTGTGTCTACAGATGATAACCTTGGTTACCAGTAGGAGGAGTTGGTCTTCAGGTGACCTCCCTTCCGGCCTGCTTTGTGAGTGACACCCCTGATTGCTGGCGTGGCGTCTGGTCTGTAAGGGACACCCATGGGTGTCTGTGGTGGGCGGGTCTGGGTGACGCCCAGGTCTCCTCTCTGTGACGCGCATCATTATCCGTGGGAGGATCCGGTCTGTGGGTGACATTCCCATGTCATGCTTGAAAGTGCAAGTCAGAGACAGCACAGTAATCCTGATAGGAAGAGACAGCAGCAAAGGGTGAGCGGAAGAGAAGGGCAACTCACTTATTTTCCCATGTTCTACCTACTAGTGTATTTTTAGAGAGAGCTCCTCTGGTTAGCTGTAGGAGAAGCTGTTCTAAAGGATCCTCCTGGCTGGGTATCGGAGGACCTCTTCTAAACAAGGCTCCACCTGATTGGCTGCAGGAGGAGGCGGTCTAGGTATGATTGTCCCTTAGCAATAGGAGGAGCAGTTCAAGGGACTGTTCTAGAGATTACTCCCTTGGTGAAGTGTATGAGGAGCTGTTCTTATAATGGCACCATTTGATTAGCTGTAGGTGAAACTCCCAGGAAATGGCACCCTCCGTGCAGAGCTCGGTTGCAACCTCAGGAAACTTGTAGGAAGTGCTGTTTGGAGAGGTGACCCTCATTTACAGGGAGGAGGAGCAGCTCTATAGATTGATCCCCGGGAGTTGCTTTATAGATTGCTCCCCCAGTTAGCTGTTGAAGGAACTGTTCTGGAGAAACTGCTCTGGTTAGCTGGGAGAGGAGCTGTTCTACAGAGGAAAATGCCATGGAGTCAAATTCTCTGTAGATGAAATCTTAAAGTGCCTCAACCTAAATCGAGATGGTCATTTTATGATATCAGTTAATGGATGATGATCCACTCAAACATGTGTTCAAGTGTCAGATGTTGACACAGATGCGAAATACCCCATAGGCCTTGTTTGCAAGTTCGACTGGTGCTATTCACTCTCAGGAACCATGGGTTAATAATTCCCAAAGCCCACTACCCATTGAACTCAGTTTTCAGATTAAGGAAAGAGCCACCGGTCAAATGTCATGTACTGCAGGTAGGTACACTCATTAAATTTTGAAGTTATGTACTTTAATTTACTTATGTTACACTTGCTCCATCATTTCTCAATAAGTATGTTTGCGATCAGTAGTAAGGAATGAAGGCAGAAAAAGCAACAGGATGAACAAAGCTACACATACAACTGGGCCTATTATACCATATGGAACAGCAGAGAAGCAATGGTGGGAGACACAGGGACCATACAGAACACAACAGTGTACATAGCAGGAATGTGGTGGATGCAGAAAGAGAAGGTGCACAAGTAAAAGGAACATGTGTCCCAAGCTTTGTGGTGAGAGGATACACCTCTGGTAGGAAAACATGCCCTAGTAAAAGACACTCATCATGCGTTAAGTTGGACAGACCTATAAGAAGGGGGATACAACAGGTGCACAGAGGATCATGTGGCATGATAAGGTCACTCCGCATGGTAAGAGAGGTTGGTAAACTGTACCAACATTTTATAAGACGCACACCATCTAATCTGAGGGATACATCGTGTAATAAGAGGGATATGTCAGGTGGCTTGTAGGACACACCATGTAATAAGAGGAATACACCTGGTGGTTTGAGGGATGCGCCATGTAATAAGAGTTGGTAACTCAGATTCACAAAATTCACCATGTGATAATAGGGGTACAAAATGGATGCACCATGTAATAAGAGAGATCCGTCAGGCAGTGCTGGTGCCCAGGGCTTTCCCAGGCCGCCCTGTGCGCACAGACCCCAGCCCAGGGCAGTGCTGGTGCCCAGGGCTTTCCCAGGCCACCCTGTGCGCACAGACCCCAGCCCTCCCCCTATTCCTACCTGCTACTCCCTATTTTAGTCCACCCCTCCTCCAACTTACTCCCCCAGCTAACTTCCCTATGCTCCCCTCATTCCTTCTCTGCCCCCTCCTCCCCTCGCTTCTTACCCTGATTTCTCCACAATCCCATTGCATCTCTCTCCTTCCCCCCACTCCGCCAGCAATGCTGTGCTACCCCCTTTCCCCCCTTGGTAACCCTTTCCATTGCCCTCCATTGGGCCCAGCAGAACCATTTCCTTTCTTCAACTTCCCCTCCTCCCAACCCCCCTCACTTTGCCTTGATCCGCACCCATCTCCCCCTAAATATGTCCTTAATTCCTTTCCTTTGTGCAACGCCACCAAAGACAACTCTCCCTTCACCTCTGATACACCAACCCCCGCTCTCAACCTCCACCTTTCCCCACCTATGAACCCTATACCCCAACTCTCCTCCTGTCCCCCCACCTCTCCCTGCCTTCCACCACCAATTTCACTCCCCTCCTTTTGCCATCAAGACAACCAACTTTCCGTGCTCTGCCCTACTCTCTCTTGAAAATAAGCTAGGCTCTCTTATCACCTCCATCTCCCAGCTTGTAGCTTCCATTTCACTTTTAAGCTCCAAGATTTCCACTTTCCCATTCACCTTAACTCCTTTGGAAAACTCTCAACTTCCCACGAGATGCACCTCGCCTCCTCACCCCATCATAGCCAAGCGTATCCTGTCGTCTGCAAACATCGTTCACTCACACGAGCCCTTGAACGCCACCCTTCTTCAACTTGCATCTCCGAGTAACTCAACTATCTACACTATTCCGACCATCTCTTCTGTCAGAACCAAGCATCTACCTAAACCCTCCCATGCACCCCGTATAGATACAATATCCCTATCACCCTTCTTAGCCCAAGTGCCCCCGTCGCCAAAACAGTCTAGACAGAGCTGCGCTGTCTGCTCCACAACTACAGATCTGCAATAAAACACAAACTCAAAATCTCTGATACCATCACCCTTCACAATATTGACCTGTTCTTCCTAACAGAGACCTGGTTCAATGATACCTCTCACTCTTTGTTTGATCTCTTATTACCCACAGGCTATTCTATTTTTAGGAATGACAGACCTATCAAAGTTGGGGGAGGTGTTGCAGTCATCTTTAGAAACTCCCTTCAACTGAAGGCTTCTCCCATCAGCGCCTTCCGCACTTTTGAATGTCTATTTCTTGAGCTTCAACTACACCACCTCTCACCCCTCAGATTCCATGTCATTTACCGCCCACCTGGCAGCGGCCCTTCGTTTATGGAGGAACTCAGTGACTTCATCAAAGTGACAATCAGACCTTCGTGGGTGACTTCAATCTCGACTGGGGCTCTCTGCAAGACTCTTCCGCGAACTTGCTGGCGGATCACTGAAAGAATATCGACTACCAAAATATCGACTACCCAAAATATCGAGGAAAAAATATCTACAGCAAAAATATCGAGTTTGTATGTACAAACAGGTAAGTACAAAAATATCGAGTACAAAATATCGTTTACAAAAATATAGTTGTAAAAAATATCGTATTTACTAAAAACAGTGTTAAATTTAATTAATATTAATAATTAATTACTAAAATATACTTAAAATTACTTAAATTAACTTATAATAATTAAATAATTAATGAAAGTTAAATAAATATTTTTTTATTTCATATTTATTAAACATATATATATAGTAATAAAATATAATAAAATAATACCCAAAAACTGAAAACTGACCCTGAACCCTAAAAATACCCCTTTACCCAAAAACTGAAAACTGACCCTGAACCCTAAAAATACCCCTTTACCCAAAAACTGAAAACTGACCCTGAACCCTAAAAATACCCCTTTACCCAAAAACTGAAAACTGACCCTGAACCCTAAAACTACCCCTTTACCCATAAACTGAAAACTGACCCTGAACCCTAAAAATACCCCTTTACCCAAAAACTGAAAACTGACCCTGAACCCTAAAAATACCCCTTTACCCAAAAACCCAAAACAGACCCTGAACCCTAAAAATACCCCTTTACCCAAATACCCAAAACTGACCCTGAACCCTAAAAATACCCCTTTACCCAAAAACCCCAAACTGACCCTGAACCCTAAAAATAAAAACGATATTACTTCACTTACCTTAAAAACGATATTACTTCACTTATTATTATTATTATATATATATATTATTAATATTACCAATATTTTGGCTGTCGATATTCTGTCCAGTCGATATTTTCTCCAAACGATATTTTGGAGTCGATATTATGTCCAAACGATATTTTGGAGTCGATATTATGTCTGTGTACCCTTGCTGGCCACCTTCCTCTCTACAAACGATCTCATCGAACACTGCACAGAATCAACACACTCTAAGGCCTCCATCCTGGACCTTGTTATTTCTAAAGCAGGCATGCTTTCTATCACTACCCCTATTCACGTAGACTAGTCTGACCACCTCCTCATCCCATTCTCTCTTCACCTAGCACACTCTATAACTCTTAGCCAACCTAAGTGGGCTACCTCCTGGTTCTGTGACACTAAAAATATTTATCAAGAAACAGGGAGGAAGGCTGATCGTTTGATCAACGGACACCAATTACCACTCAGGGTGGTGGAAGGTCCAGTATCAGCTTGTGTCCGTATCTAGTACAAGGAATGTAAGAGGGGGAATGCTGTACTGTTCCTATGTAGAATCAAGGGAGGTTTAGCTGGCATGACCAAAGGTGTGCACGTGGCACCTTGGGGCATCCATTGTGTTGGATGTATTTGCCTCACACACCCCGAGGGATGTCATGCTTCATCATCGGCGTTTGCTCCTCGTCGGGGAGGCGGTGCAATCCCCGACGGGCTCACCTCAAGAGGGGCTCTTTGGCGGAGATCTTTTTATCCAACAGCCTTATGGTGAAGTGGGGGTGTGTGGGCAGGAAGATGTAAAGTGATAAGCTGAGAGTTAAAATGTAACTGGGGGTACCGGAATTTACTTTATTCTGGGGGTCCCCTAGCTACAATTAAAAAGTGGGACTAGCTTACTAGGTGTCAACACAATTAGGTTGAGTGACGCTGGTAAAGACTAGAGGTCATAAGTGGTCGACATGTTTCTCGCAGTGGGAAAAGTTACCCGCGATTCTTCAGGACCATATAACAAGTGAAATGGGTGTCAAAAAGAGGAAACATGCTTATGTCATGTATGTAATGTGTGTTACCTCTGTGGAGTATCCTAAGCCTAGACATAGGGAAAAGGAACAACACTGATTAATACATTTTGCAACAGTCATAAATGAATATCAAGTCAATGCCAGTAGGTGGGGAATGAGTGGCATGCAGGCGGTGTTGTGAACTATTGAGCACAACATTAGCATGCCTGAGGAAATTGAGTGAGCAGCGTGTGTGTGCCAGGTACACTCAAAGACTATGTGAAGGGTGAGAAACCGGTGTCTCAGGGTGATGTTTAAAAGCAGTGATTAAAAACAGCAAAAAATGAGGACAGTGGTTAAAACAGCAACAAATATAAGAGGGGTGTAATACCCTATCAGACTTCATGCATTCTGTAGGCACCCTTGCGAACATGTGGGTGCTGTAAAGCGTTGCTTATGGTGAGTAACAAACAGGGAATAGTACATCAACTCAGTAGCACACACTGGTATCTTTCTAGCGCTGTACACACAAAAATTACACTCCCTACTCACCATTAGGTTGGGGACTACTAGCCACATGAGGGTCGGCGGGAAAAGATATCAGGGAGGGCCTTTAGATGAGGCTAGAGGGAGATATTTAAGGTAAACAAAGGTAAATAGGGCGGTGGCGCCGTTTTACTGGAAGCGCTATAGCGTTAGTACTGCCTCGTTGAAAGAATGCAAACGTCCCGCTTATTGTTTAACTCACCTCATCCTGCCTGTATCCAGGTAAATTGACCTACCCGTCCCCGCCGAGCTCGAGTAGATGAAGGAGCTCGGCGGTCGGGATTATTTAAACAAATGCGATGATCGGCGTGTATTACGTGTCATCGCCCAGGGGGCAGGTCACATGGTAATCGCCGAAACAGTGGCGGCCATTTTGTAATGGTCATAACCCGGGTTTAGCGCTAATAGAGAGTAGAAATGTATTAGCTTATGTCGTTTGATGACAGTTCCAAAGCGCTGGTTATCCGTGTTTCTACGATGTAACCAGACACAATTGGTGTTTCTGAAAATAATGTGTGTGCGAGGAGGAGTCACTAGGTTGTGGACAATTTAAAGTAAAACCATGGCGGCCATGACACTAAAAATATTGACACCGTTTCCCTCGGTGAATCAGCTTTGCTGTCACTTCCAAGGCTGGACCCGAACCTAGATGTTGACGATCTCACCTCCCAATGCCTCTCAGTCCTTGCAGTCAAAATCAATAACGTCGCTCCTCTCCAAAGCAAAAAGAAAAGGCCCATTCCCTCAGCACCTTGGTTCAACAAATCCCTCTATGAAGAAAGGAAGCACCTAAGACTCCTGGAGAAACAATGGAGGCAAGCGACCTCCACCGATAATTTGGCCACGCTTCGTTCAGCAAGATCCAAGTACCACAAGCACCTCTTCCTTGGGAAAGCATCACATTTCAGAACCCTCCTTGACTCAGCCAAAAATACACCCAAAAACTATTTGATCTCATCAAGAATACTAACTGCTCTCCCCCAACCTCCAAGTTGGAGGATTCTACAAAGAAAGCTGCAGATTTCGCTGTATTCTTTGACGAAAAAGTGAAATCACTTGTGGATCAGGTCGCTCATCCTACCCCTCCAGAGGAACGCAAATCACTAGCCATTTGGCAGAACTTCAACCCCATCTCTGAAGATGTCCTCCTCAAGTGCATCCTCGAAACAAAGCCCTCCAATCATTCTCTTGACCCCATCCCTAGTGCCATTGCCATTGACTTCTATGCCCATTCTCTTCCCTATTGGGCCACTCTGGTCAACCTCTCCCTCTGTCAAGGCTCCCTTCCTGTTCCCTTCAAAACTGGGTAGGTCACCCCTCTGCTTAAAAAACTCACTGCTGATGCGAATGACCTCAACAACTTCCGCCCCATCACTAACCTGCCCTTTCATGCGAAGATCACCGTAAGATGTGTTGCGAAACAACTCGTCATGTCAAGGACAATGATCTTCTTAAAATTTTCAGACCAGCTTCATCCAAAACTGCAGCACTGAAACAGCCCTGCTGCAAGTGATAGATGACGTGCTGCGGATACTCGATTCGGGGGGGGTCTTGTCTTCTAATTCTCCTTGACCTTTCTGCAGCCTTTGACACTGTCAATCACAACACCCTCCTCAACACTCTTCAACAGGGAATGGGCATGGAGGGCACTGTGCTTAAATGGTTTGCTTCCTTCCTTTCTGATAGATCTCAAATGATCAAAATAGCGAACAGTCTTTCATCTCCTTTGGCGGTAGGTCAAGGTGTTCCTAAAGGCTCTATACTTGCACCCACATTGTTCAATCTCTATTTAGAACCACTGGGAAATCTCCTAAGTAAATCCGGGATCCACTATCATCTCTACGCAGACCACACTTAAATCTACCTCAAGGTTGTCTCCACTCACGATCTCTCCGTCCTAAGCTCGACTCTCGACTCCATTCAAAACTGGATGTCAACACATCAACTGATTCTGAATCCCTCCAAAACTGAATTCCTCCTCCTCTCCTCCTTACTTTCTCCTCTCCCGGTTCAATCAAGGATGGACCAGATGAATCTACTGAACAATAAACCCATCTTTGTCGACAGCGCAAAATCCTTTGGCGTCATACGGATCACTGAAAGAATATCGACGGACAGAATATCGACCATCAAAAATATCGTTGAGAAAATATCGACAGTCAAAATATCGAGTTTCTATCTACAAACAGGTAAGTACAAAAATATCGAGTTAAAAATATCGTTTACAAAAATATAGTTGTAAAAAAATATCGTGTTTACTAAAAACAGTGTTAAATTAAATTAATATTAATAATTAATTACTAAAATATACTTAAAATTACTTAAATTAACTTATAATAATTAAATAATTAATGAAAGTTAAATAAATATTTTTTTATTTCATATTTATTAAACATATATATATATAGTAATAAAATATAATAAAATAATACCCAAAAACTGAAAACTGACCCTGAACCCTAAAAATACCCCTTTACCCAAAAACTGAAAACTGACCCTGAACCCTAAAAATACCCCTTTACCCAAAAACTGAAAACTGACCCTGAACCCTAAAAATACCCCTTTACCCAAAACCTGAAAACTGACCCTGAACCCTAAAAATACCCCTTTGCCCAAAAACTGAAAACTGACCCTGAACCCTAAAAATACCCCTTTGCCCAAAAACCCAAAACTGACCCTGAACCCTAAAAATACCCCTTTACCCAAAAACCCAAAACTGACCCTGAACCCTAAAAATAAAAACGATATTACTTCACTTACCTTAAAAACGATATTTTGGCTGTCGATATTCTGTCCTGTCGATATTTTCTCCAAACGATATTTTGGAGTCGATATTATGTCCAAACGATATTTTGGAGTCGATATTATGTCTGTGTACCGCGTCATACTCGACACAAAACTCAATCTAATCTCCCACATTAATTCAATTGCAAAGTCTGCTCGATACCAACTGTGTCTTCTTTCGGGGATTCGTCGCTTCTTCCTGGAGCATGACTTTAAAACCCTGGTCCAATCGCTGGTCCTCTCCAGACTGGACTACTGCAATTCTCTTCTTACTGGCCTCCCCAAATCCCACCTGTACCCCCTTAAGTCTGTTTTCCATTCAGCAGCTCGTTTCATTTATGAAGCCAAAAGAAGCGACCACATCACACCCATGCTATCCACCCTCTGCTGGCTTCCCATCGAGGCAAGATCTATCTACAAGACTGCCTGTATCACCCACAAAGCCTTGCACTCCTTCTCGCCTCGCTACCTGGCGAATAAACTGAAACTCTCTGGAGGCTCTAGACCATCACGAAATGCGGAAAATCTACTGCTTGAACCTCCCACTTTCAAGAAGGAAAGATCGATGGCCCAATCCTTTTCAGGCAACGCAGTGAGAATCTGGAACTCTTTCCCCCCTCAGCTCCGGACAACCACCTCCTCCCAGGCCTTCAAAAGGGACCTCAAAGTTCTCCTCCTTCAAAGACATTTCCAAAGTTAATCACGCCCTCTCTATTATCTGAAGGAAGACCTTTTAGTATAGAAAATCTCTATTCTCCATGACTATGGAAGTGCCTTCCCAGTGTGTTCTTGTGGTTTGAGAGTCATTTATTGCAGTATTACCTTTTACCTGTGTTTGGTTCTCTTTTGTAACATGCACACATCACTTTTCTCTTGTAACACACTGTTTGCTACCTCTTACATTTTGTTTGCTTTCGATACTTGCACAAGTGCCACCAGTGCCTACGTAACGTTTGTTCTTGTGTTTGAGTGCCCTCCATTTATTGCAGTATTATACCGCTACTTGTACTTTGTACGCTTTTGTAACCTGCACACGGCACTTTCTCCTCCTGTAATGCACCGTTTGCTCCTCTTGTATTTTGTTTCCTCACGATTGTCACTTTTGCCTCGTGTAATGTAACGTTTGCTTTTGTAATTTCTTCACTTGTAATGTTCTCATTTATCAGTTCTGTTCCTATTGTGAAGCGCTCTGACACCTTCGGGTAAAGTCTGCGCTATATAAAAACGCATAAATAAATAAATCCTGCGCGGCCCCGGCGCCTCATCTGTGGGGGGCCCTGCAGTCCTGCGCGGCCCCGGCGCCTCATCTGTGGGGGGCCCTTGTTGTGTTCTCATGTCATCTCGTGCTAGCATGCTTCGCGCTGGCATGCTTCGCGCTGACATTCACGTGCATGTATTTACCTACAATTGTATCTCGGGACATGTATTATTTCAAATATGTATTCTTCACTGCACTGTACGGTTTATAACGTACTACACTATGTTTACCAATGAATGTAAATCAGTTACTACTATTACACGGAGCCATCGGATGTGTGCCGGGGAGTGTCTCCTATCTTGGAATAAACTCACTTAACAAACTACTTGTGTTCCTAGATAATGATTTAACAATTTGGCGACGAGGGACGGAGCATTTACGGACCATTTGGAGACATTTCCTGACATTTTACAAATCTTCGATGGATTTTGAACACGCTACTGAATACGCGTGTGTCTTATCTCTTCAATTTCAACGAGACTACAAGTCGGACTGTCACCGATCTACAGTGGTTTGATTTTATATAACTTAACCCTTCCTTCATACCTCTTCTTATCCTCTCTCCAGTCTTCTGCTGCACTCTGTCTGAGCGCACATTCTTCGTGTGAGTGATTGTGAAGCGGAAGAGGATTGTGGGCAACAAAAGATTAGCGCATTTCCGTTAGACGCTACTCTTGGTCTATTTTAGTTCAAAGTAAAGAGGTGACTTCCCGCTTCTCCGTTTTCATTCAGTTTCTTAAAAAAAAAAAAAAAAAAAAAACGGAAAAAAGCATTTCTTGACTTATGAAGCGAGAGGAAGAAAAGAAAGGAAGGCGAATTCGTTGATTTTGATGTAACAAATACCGAGCTTAAATAACAGAACATCGTTTTCTGGAAGGAACTTGGAACTACTTGTTTTTCTTCTCCTTCATCTACTACTTACAAGTACTTTGAATTATCTGAATTTTACCATCTCGTTTTATTTAACATTTAATTCAAATTTTTTTAAATTGAGAGCAAAGTGTTTGAGCTTTTACAGTGAATCTTGATTATTCCTTGTTTTCTAATCCATTATGTGTGCACAAGGATACACTCTTTCTCCACCACAAAGTTACTGGTCAGCAGGCAGTTCTCCTTGCATGCCATGGATAGAGTGGAAAGCATACTTCTTAAATTACATAGAAACTTTAGACGCGAATGGTAAAATGAAAGCTCCTGAAAAGAAAGGTATTTTTTTACATTCACTAGGACCAGAGGGTTTGAAAGCATTTAATCAATTACCTATTTCGCAAGCCAGTGGAGATATGAACGTCTTTGATAAGGCTATTTATGATTTTGATAAATATTGTTCTCCTAAAGTGTGTATAGGAATTTCTAGATTCAAGTTTTTCCAGAGAAAACAGTTAACTGAGGAATCTGTTGACAATTTCGTATCTTCTTTAAAAACTCTTGCATTGGATTGCAAATTTGGCAACTTACAAGAGGATTTAATCAGAGATCAAGTGGTCATGCACTCAAAGAGTGAAACGATACAGGAGAGATTGTGGATCAATGGTGATGAGAATTTAGATTTCATTTTGTCCATTGTAAGGAAAGCAGAACTCTCTTGCAGGAGTGCACAACAAGTTAAAGGGAAAGAAATCTCTGTCAGTAGAGACATTGTATCCAAGATTAACCAAAAGTACGATAACAAAAATAGAGATTTTTCAAAAAAGAAACAAATATTTCCTCAAAAAGGAAACTCTGAGGGTTCCAAGAATAATTTAAAGTGTTTTAGGTGCAACAGTAAATCGCATTTAGCCAATGACAAAAGTTGTCCAGGTCTAAAACAGAAATGTTCAAATTGTGGCTTAATGGGTCATTTCACTTCTGCATGTAGAAGGAGTAAAACTAACCAGAAGGTGAAGTGCATTGAATTAAGCGACTATAGTGATGATGAGGATTTCAATGATTACTCTAATAACTGTGCTTTTGTCCTTAATATAAAAGAATCTGCAATCTTGAATGTTAGTGATACCACTATAAAGAAAAAACCCTTATGTGATATGATTATTGGTGGTGTAAAGATCAACATGTATGCAGATTCTGGATCTCCTTATTCTATAGTGTGTGAATCCGTTTGGAAAAAAATGTTTGTTCCTAGATTGAGCAGTCATCTAGAGGAAAGTGACATCAACCCAGAAGGATATTCCGGCGGAACAATAGATATTTTAGGGTTCAGAACTCTAGTCTTCAGATTCAAAAATAGAAAATGTATTGCAAAGTTATATGTTTCAAAGAAAGGTCCTTCAGTGCTTAGTTGGTTTGATTGTGGAAAACTTGACATCATACTTGATCCCAATAGTCCCAATCCTGTAATGTTAGTTGATGAACAGAATGGGATTTCTTCACTGATGTTAAGCAAATTTCCTAACGTTTTTTCTAAAAGTATTGGGAAATTAACCAACTTTAAACATGAAATCCGGTTAAAAGAAAATTCTTGTCCAAAAATACATAAAGCAAGAAATATACCTTTTGCTGTCAGGGAAGAGGTAAAAAATGAGTTAGATGGTTTAGTGGAAGGGGGCATAATAGAAAGAATCGAATCATCTGAATGGGTTTCGCCCATAGTGGTTGCCAGACGGACCAATGGTAAAGTGAGACTCTGCATTGATCTTCGCCACCTCAACAATAATATCATTATAGATCAATTTCCCCTTCCTCGTATTTCAGAGATGCTATCTGTGGTTGGTGGTTCTAAGTTTTTCTCAACCATAGATTTATCTGCGGCTTATCACCAGATAGAACTTAATGAGAAAAGCAAGGATTTAACCGCATTCATTACACCTTTTGGGTGTTTTAGATTCAACAGGATGCCTTTCGGGTTAGCATCCGCGGCAGCCATCTTTCAAAGAGTAATGCAAGATATCCTGAAAGACTGTAAAAATGCCATCTGCTTTCAGGATGATATTCTGGTGTTTAATGATGACAAAGACAAACATATCGCTGCTTTAGAAGAGGTGTTAAACGCACTTAAAGCACATGGCCTCACTATAAAGCATGAAAAATGTAAATTTGGTGTTCATTCCGTAAATTACTTGGGACATGAACTCTGTGAGGAAGGTGTCAAACCTAAACCTTCTCTCTTAGAAGCAATTAAGTCTGCACCTCATCCTCAATCGAAGGATGATGTAAGATCATTTTTAGGATTAGTAGAATTCTACGCGAGGTATGTACCTGATTTTTCATGCAGAACATACAGCATTAGGCAGTTAATTAAGAATAAAGTTACTTTTGAATGGACCGATGAATGTGAGAAAGAGTTTTGTGATGTAAAAGGTGCAATTTGCTCTGCCAATGCTCTTGCTTGTTTTGATCCATCTTTACAAAATATCATCACTACTGATGCAAGCTCGAAGGGCCTAGGAGCTGTGTTTACTCAAAAGACTAAAGAAGGAAAAGAGGTCGTTATTGCACATGCTTCTAGGGCTCTTACTCCTACTGAAGAAAAATACTCCACAATAGAAAGAGAGACTTTAGCGTGCATATGGGCTTTGGAACATTTCAGAGTATTTATTTG
This sequence comes from Lissotriton helveticus, assembly GCF_964261635.1. Taxonomy (NCBI): domain Eukaryota; kingdom Metazoa; phylum Chordata; class Amphibia; order Caudata; family Salamandridae; genus Lissotriton; species Lissotriton helveticus. Next base: position 1,198,680,136 of record NC_136071.1, on the reverse strand, counting down.
GGGCAAAGAGTGTGTATTGAGGAGTGATCATAAACCACTAGTACGTCTTCTTACCACTGAAGGGATGTTAAGAGCCTCTGCCCGTATTGCGCGCATGTCAATGCGCTTACAGGATTTCATTTACGACATACAATATGTTCCAGGGAAAGAGAATGTTTCTGCCGATTTCTTGTCAAGAATGCCCTTACCTATTCAAGAAGATTTGCATAATGAGTGGGATGACTTTCAAATTGCTTTGATTCATGATGAGGGCCCCATTCCCATTGATCAGACTCTGTGGAGAGAGAAATATGAAGTTGATGAAACTTTAAAATGTGTAACAGAATATGTTACAAGCGGCTGGCCTGATAAAAAGTATCTTGATTCTAATTTAAAGAGCTTCTGGGAAGTAAGATCAGAGCTTTCATGTTGTGAAGACATCATTAAGAGGGGTGAACGTATTGTTCCACCTATTGGTGTGAGGAAGATTATTGTCTTACAAAGTCATGAAGGACATAGCGGCATGGTCAGAACTAAACAACTAGTTAAGCGTCTATTCTGGTGGCCTGGGATGGATGTGTTTATTGAGCGAATGGTGAGGAATTGTGTTGTTTGTGCGAACTCTGACAAGTCATTGGTCACCTTGAAGCCAAATATGGGGGTGCACACCATTCCAGACAATCCATGGGAAACCATTGCTATTGACATTATGGGTCCTGTCGGTTGTGATTCTAAGTATGTAATAGCAGCAATTGATGTTTTCTCTAAGTGGCCTGTGATCAAAATTGTTCAAGGAATAGATACTGATTCAGTACTTTGTTTCTTAGATAGAGTTTTCATTGAAGAAGGACTACCAGTAAGGATTATATCTGACAATGGAGTTCAATTCAATTCAAGAAAAGCCAAAGATTATTTTGCAAGGCTTGGCATAGCACACTCTACCACCTCCCTATATAATCCAAGTGGCAATGGAGTTATAGAGAGGTTCAATAGAGTTCTCAAGAGTGCCATACAAGCTGTAGGCAAGGATGATAAGAAATGGGAGGTTGAAATCTTTAAAAAAATTTGGATGTACAGAACAACCATGAATTCAATGACTGGTTATTCCCCATTTGAAATCATGAGAGGGAGAACTCCTAGGACAAAAATGAACCCTTCATGGTTAGTGAAGTCATCTTTATCTAGTGTAGATCTGAAGAAAGTCAAAGAAAACCTTATTCATACTCATTATTCTAATAAGAAATATTTTGATGAGAAATGTGGTTCTAAAACAGATCCAAAGTTAGAAATTGGGATGATGGTAAAAGTAAAAAAACCCTGGAAGGTCAAGAAAGGGGAGAGTGCGTTCATGGGTCCATTTAAAGTCATTGAAATATTAAAAAACTCTGTAAGATTATCAGACAATAAAGTCTGGAACTTGAGTAGAATTGCTATTCTCAAAGCTGATAAAGATGTGTATCGTAAAGAATCTACATTAGAAAATTCTGATCTTTCATACCTAGATGAGGATTTAAGTAGAAACACTGTATTAGATGAACCTTGTTGCTCCACCACTAGCGACACCAATCTTGATGGAGTTGTGACATCCTGTTATTCTAGCACCAACAATTTCAATCAAGTTATTCCTCATTCCCATAATGATAGAGTACCTTTACAGAAAAGAACCGCAAAAAAAACCAGGGTGGTTATCAGATTTTGTTGCCTACATAATGGGAAAATTTTAATTTTTTTGTTGTATTTTTTATTCATTTTATAAGGGAGGAAGGTGTGTTGTGTTCTCATGTCATCTCGTGCTAGCATGCTTCGCGCTGGCATGCTTCGCGCTGACATTCACGTGCATGTATTTACCTACAATTGTATCTCGGGACAAGTATTATTTCAAATATGTATTCTTCACTGCACTGTACGGTTTATAACGTACTACACTATGTTTACCAATGAATGTAAATCAGTTACTACTATTACACGGAGCCATCGGATGTGTGCCGGGGAGTGTCTCCTATCTTGGAATAAACTCACTTAACAAACTACTTGTGTTCCTAGATAATGATTTAACAGCCCTGCAGTCCCGCGCGGCCCCGGCGCCTCATCCATATTTTAAAGGCCAGTTAACAAACAAAAGTGCGGCCCGGAGAGGCAGGGGGGCCTTTTGTCATATCAAAGGCCCCCTGCGGGTCCCCTCTGCCCGCGCCTCCTTAAATGGGTGGGCAGGGGCCGGGGGCGGCGTGCCAGGAGCTCCCGGTGCCCCCTGTCACCCCAGAGCAGGGCTGCCTGGCATTAAACGTGCAGCCTGCCCCCGGGGGAGCTGCCAGCAGATCAAAGCGGCCCTGGCAGTGTAGGAGGGGGCACAGGAGGGGGCAGCACGGGGGTCGGAGGGGGCAGTGAACGGGGCAGCACGGGGGCCGGAGGGGGCAGTTGACGGGGCGGGAGGGGGGAGTGGACGGGGTGGGAGGGGCAGCAGAGGGGGCAGTGGACGGGGCCAGGACAGAGGCCCGCAGAGGGCAGCACGGGGCTCGGAAGTGGCAGTGGACGGGGCCAGGAGGGGGCAGTGGACGGGGCTGGGAGGGGGCAGTGGACAGGGCCGGGAGGGGGCAGTGGTGGATGGGGCCGAGAGGGGGCAGTGGACGGGGCCGGGAGGGGGCAGTGGACGGGGCCGGGAGGGGGCAGTGGTGGATGGGGCCGATAGGGGGCAGTGGACGGGGCCGGGAGGGGGCAGTGGACGGGACCCGGAGGGGGCAGTGGTCGGGGCCCAGAGGGGGCAGTGGACGGGGCCAGGAGGCCCGGAGGGGCAGCACGTGGCCCAGAGGGGGCAGTGGACGGGGCCGGGAGGGGGCAGTGGAAGGGGCCAGGAGGGGGCAGTGGACGGGGCTGGGAGGGGGCAGTGGACGGGCCGGAAGGGGCAGCAGGGGGCTGGGAGGGGGCAGTGGACGGGGCCGGAAGGGGCAGCACAGGGACTGGGAGGGGGCAACATGGAGGCTTAATTGATAGAAGAGGGGGTGCGCTGTAAGCCGGAATACAAATGTGGACAGAAGGGGTGGGGGGGCACCAGGAAGAGCCCTGCAGTAGGGAGTGAGCAGACAGTGCATCTGTGGAAGCAGGGCCGTTTGAGCCCAGACCCCGCCCAGGAGCCCTCGGCCGGAGAGCGTTGTCTGTGCACTGTTGCATGTGTTCAGGCTGGGCCCCCACTGGTCCTGACCAGCTACTGGGTGCCAGGGGTGCGGAGAGACCCGGGTGCCAACACCAAAGGAGCATCTTGAGCCGAATATGTGATCCTGGGCAAGTCTCTGTGCACCACAGTTCTATCATATACCAATGGAGAACTTTACTAAGGAAAACATACACGGAGAGGAGACACTGCAGGCTGCCCGGGGTCCACGAAGGGGACCCCCCCCCCTAAGAGGGCAGCCACCTTAGTGCCACATGAGGGCACACGAGGCAGCCGCCCAGTGTTGGGGACCCCCTAGGGGCCCGCACTCCTGTGTCACATTCAGGCAGGAGTGGGCGGGGGAGAGGTACAAACACCTCTCCCGCCCACCTGTCGTCCTCTTTGCCCAGAACCCTGACGCAGTTTCACTCCCTACCGCTTACCTGGCGTACATGCAGGGTGTGGGGGGGGAGAGTTTTTCTAACTTTTTATTGTATGTTGCAGGCGGAGTAACAGGGTGATCCAGAGGCTGTAAGGTACATACGGGTACCCTCTGCAGGAGCACAACAAGGGTGCAAAGGCCAAATATCCCCATGGAGGTCCTCGCTTTGGACCCTGGAGGAGTGACGGCGCCCCATTAGTCCTACAGGCGGTTGTGGACCTGAGCAACCGGGCGTTGCCTGGAAACGCTCCGCCCCTTCTGGGGTCTGAGTAATGGGGTGGACTGGTGGTCCACAGATGGGAGGAGTTATCCCCTCCCCCAAATCTGGCAAACACCGATTGGCTATGGCCACGGTGTAATTTGGTTCATCAGGTGGGCAGGCGGCAAGGGGCTGCCTGAACCTGCAGCAATTTTCTCCACAAAGAAGGTGTCTGGTCTGTTTATTTCTCCAGGAGATTGCTGTATGGGGGACGGGGAGTGTTGCCGATATTGTCACTAAGGTGTGGCGTCTGAGTAAAGCGCTTGACTACTTGGCCGACCAGTGTCTTTTATGAGCAAGCAGGACCGGAGCTTGGAGCACAGTCAGGAAGATGCAGGCACCTGATGCCATGAAGCTGACCCTGACCCAGCCCTACTCACCCGTAAGAGTCTTGGTCTGTTGTGATCGTGAAGTGTCCTGGCTATTACAGGTGCTCATTCGGCTTCATACAGTATTCACAGTGTGACGCAACAGTGACGTGGGGATATATGGAAACTGGAAGGACGGTAGCACATTTGATATTCACAGTCCTTGTTCAATGAGCAGAAAGGTCTGTTCTGTGTATGACAATCGCGGTTAGGAGTGGGAAGTGTGAGCTACAGGCAGCCCTTGCTGTAGGAAGCAGCAGTGATGTATGAGTTTTTTATTTTTTATTATTTTATTTAATGCGATTTTATATAGCGCGAACTTTACCCGAAGGTGTCAGAGCGCTTTACATAAGAACCAGTTGAAAAACATAAGGACTAAGGATTATATGTGTTACATAAAAGATACAAACAGAAAAAATTGAAAATGTACAAGATGTAGAGTCACACACGGAAGAGATACAAACAGAAATAAGAGGTACGAATGGATATACTCAAGAGTCACATAGGAATGGTAGAGACTACAAGGTCTATTGCATATACTAGTGATTAGAGTTATCTCTATATACATAGGGAAGCGATACGAACGGATATACTCTAAGAGTCACATAGGAATGGTAGAGAGTACAAAGGTCTACTGCATATACCAGTGATTAGAGTTATCTCTATATACATAGGGAAGGGATACGAATGGATATACTCTAAGAGTCATATAGGAATGGTAGAGAGTACAAAGGTCTACTGCATATACCAGTGATTAGAGTTATCTCTATATACATAGGGAAGGGATACGAATGGATATACTCTAAGAGACACATAGGAATGGTAGAGAGTACAAAGGTCTACTGCATATACTAGTGATTAGAGTTATCTCTATATACATAAGGAAGGGATACGAACGGATATACTCTAAGAGTCACATAGGAATGGTAGAGAGTACAAAGGTCTACTGCATATACTAGTGATTAGAGTTATCTCTATATACATAAGGAAGGGATACGAGTGGATATACTCTAAGAGTCACATAGGAATGGTAGAGAGTACAAAGGTCTACTGCATGTATTAGTGATTAGAGTTATCTCTATATACATAGGGAAGGGATACGAATGGATATACTCTAAGAGTCACATAGGAATGGTAGAGAGTACAAAGGTCTACTGCATGTATTAGTGATTAGAGTTATCTCTATATACATAGGGAAGGGATACGAATGGATATACTCTAAGAGTCACATAGGAATGGTAGAGAGTACAAAGGTCTACGCATATACTAGTGGTTAGAGTTATCTCTATATACATAGGGAAGGGATACGACTGGATATACTCTAAGAGTCACATAGGAATGGTAGAGAGTACAAAGGTCTACTGCACATACTAGTGATTAGAGTTATCTCTATATACATAGGGAAGCGATACGAACGGATATACTCTAAGAGTCACATAGGAATGGTAGAGAGTACAAAGGTCTACCGCATATACTAGTGATTAGAGTTATCTCTATATACATAGGGAAGCGATACGAACGGATATACTCTAAGAGTCACATAGGAATGGTAGAGAGTACAAAGGTCTACTGCACATACTAGTGATTAGAGTTATCTCTATATACATAGGGAAGCGATACGAACGGATATACTCTAAGAGTCACATAGGAATGGTAGAGAGTACAAAGGTCTACTGCACATACTAGTGATTAGAGTTATCTCTATATACATAAGGAAGGGATACGGATGGATATACTCTAAGAGTCACATAGGAATGGTAGAGAGTACAAAGGTCTACTGCATATACTAGTGATTAGAGTTATCTCTATATACATAGGGAAGGGATACGAATGGATATACTCTAAGAGTCACATAGGAATGGTAGAGAGTACAAAGGTCTACTGCACATACTAGTGATTAGAGTTATCTCTATATACATAGGGAAGGGATGCGAATGGATATACTCTAAGAGTCACATAGGAATGGTAGAGAGTACAAAGGTCTACTGCACATACTAGTGATTAGAGTTATCTCTATTTACATAGGGAAGGGATATGGATGGATATACTCTAAGAGTCACATAGGAATGGTAGAGAGTACAAAGGTCTACTGCATTTACTAGTGATTAGAGTTATCTCTATATACATAGGGAAGGGATACGAATGGATATACTCTAAGAGTCACATAGGAATGGTAGAGTACAAAGGTCTACTGCACATACTAGTGATTAGAGTTATCTCTATTTACATAGGGAAGGGATATGGATGGATATACTCTAAGAGTCACATAGGAATGGTAGAGTACAAAGGTCTACGCATATACTAGTGATTAGAGTTATCTCTATATACATAAGGAAGGGATACGAATGGATATACTCTAAGAGACACATAGGAATGGTAGAGAGTACAATAAGTGGGGTCGGAGAGAGGATGCAGTCACAGCACCAAAGGAGGGTGGGAGGGATACAAGGGTATGGAGAAAAGGCAAATCAGAAAAGGGTAGAAACATTTGAGGATCGTCAGGTGGGAAAAGGGTTGTAGGACGTGGGAATGGACTAGGTGGTGGGTCAGAGTCCAGAGAAAAGCGGCCGAGATCAGCAGCAAAATGGCGGCCAGGGCAAAGGAAGAAGTCAAGAAGTCCAGGAGAGTCCGTGGCGTAGTTTCTTTCATTCGAATGTGGCTACAGGGCTGCTGCCTGCATCTGGTGTTTTCACGGCCCGCTGCTTTGTTTTGCGGAGGGGTGTGTGCCCCGAGTGCCGCTGAGCACGGGCCCTCTCTGCTGGCGCAGAATTGTGGGGGCTGCTGCAGACGTGGGGCTCTGCTTGTGCTGGTTGCTGAGGCAGAAGGTGCAGATCTGCTTGAGCTGCGAGTTATCACCCTCCCGGTCCGGGCTGGTGCCCTGCTGGTGGTGGTGGTAGAAGGTGGTGGTGTGGCACGGCTGCCCGTCGCCCACCAGCAGCACGTTGCCCAGGTAGGAGATGAAGGTGGAGGTCAGTTGCAGGCGCGTCTTGATCTTGGAGAGCTTGCGTTCGGTGGGCTCGGTGGGCATGAGGGCTCGCAGGGCGGTGCAGGCATCCCTTGCTGTAGGAAGCAGCAGTGATGTGTGAGGTGCAGGCAGCCCTTGTGATGTGCGAGAGGCAGGCAGCCCTTGCTGTAGGAAGCAGCAGTGATGTGCGAGGTACAGGCAGCCCTTGTGATGTGCGAGAGGCAGGCAGCCCTTGCTGTAGGAAGCAGCAGTGATGTGTGAGGCAGGCAGCCCTTGCTGTAGGAAGCAGCAGTGAAGTGTGAGAGGCAGGCAGCCTTGCAGTGATGTGTGAGAGGCAGGCAGCCCTTGCTGTAGGAAGCAGCAGTGATGTGCGAGAGGCAGGCAGCCCTTGCTGTAGGAAGCAGCAGTGATGTGTGAGGTGCAGGCAGCCTTGCAGTGAAGTGTGAGAGGCAGGCAGCCTTGCAGTGATGTGTGAGAGGCAGGCAGCCTTGCAGTGATGTGTGAGAGGCAGGCAGCCCTTGCTGTAGGAAGCAGCAGTGATGTGTGAGGTGCAGGCAGCCTTGCAGTGAAGTGTGAGAGGCAGGCAGCCTTGCAGTGATGTGTGAGGTGCAGGCAGCCTTGCAGTGAAGTGTGAGAGGCAGGCAGCCTTGCAGTGATGTGTGAGAGGCAGGCAGCCTTGCAGTGATGTGTGAGGTGCAGGCGGCCCTTGCTGTAGGAAGCAGCAGTGATGTGTGAGAGGCAGGCAGGCAGCCCTTGCTGCAGGAAGCAGCAGTGATGTGTGAGGCAGGCAGCCCTTGCTGTAGGAAGCAGCAGTGATGTGTGAGGCAGGCAGCCCTTGCTGTAGGAAGCAGCAGTGATGTGTGAGGTGCAGGCAGCCCTTGCTGTAGGAAGCAGCAGTGATGTGTGAGGCAGGCAGCCCTTGCTGTAGGAAGCAGCAGTGATGTGTGAGGCAGGCAGCCCTTGCTGTAGGAAGCAGCAGTGATGTGCGAGAGGCAGGCAGGCCTCGCTGTGGTGTGTGAGAGGCAGGCAGCCCTCGCAGTGACGGGAGAGGCAGGCAGGCCTTGCTGTTGAAAGCTGCGCTGATCAGGGGTGTGATGTGCGAATAATCCTCCTGTTGAAAGCATCGAGTCAGTTTCAGGATCGATAGTTGCTCTTCAGAGGGCCCCGGGGTCCATGTCTCGGGGCCGCGAGGAGTGAGCGCCGTTGCTGCTCCCCGGCTCGGTGATGCATTATTCATGCCTGGATGTGTAAGGCAGAGAGCAGTGCAGCGGGGTCAGGGGTCAAGCGAGGGAGGCATCAGGAATGCGGGTCACATCCTGGCACCCCCTTCACGCCCGGTGCCCGTCACCACCTCGGATCTCTGGGGCGCATGAGGAGTGCGCGAGGGGCGAGATAAACCCTTTCCTGCTTTATGAACTCTGCACCAGTCATCAGGAGGGAGGCAGCGCTTAGAAGGCTGGTCTCACCTGGAAGGGGAGGGGGGCCCGTGGAAAAGGAGGGGGGCCCCTGGAAGGGGTGTGGTTCGTCCGTGGAAGCCCTGGGGCGGGTGTGTGGGCCCTTGGATGAGGTGGGAGGGTATGGTGGGCCCGTGGAAGAGCTGGGGAAGAGGGTGAGTGGCCCGTGGAAATTCTGGGGGAAGGCAGATGTGGGGAGGAATATGCGAAATAACCGGATACAGAGCCGTCCTGGCAGCGTGGGCCCACCTCAGGTGGATTCAGAGCCGTCCTTGCAGCGAGAAGGCCCGGGCCTACCTCGGGTGGATTCAGAGCCGTCCTTGCAACGCGAAGGCCCGGGCCCACCTCAGGTGGATTCAGAGCCGTCCTTGCAGCGCGAAGGCCCGGGCCCACCTCAGGTGGATTCAGAGCCGTCCTTGCAGCGCGAAGGCCCAGGCCCACCTCAGGTGGATTCAGAGCCGTCCTTGCAGCGCGAAGCCCCAGGCCCACCTCAGGTGGATTCAGAGCCGTCCTTGCAGAGTGAAGTCACGGGCCCACCTCAGGTGGATTCAGAGCCGTCCTTGCAGCACGAAGTCACGGGCCCACCTTAGGTGGATTCAGAGCCGTCCTTGCAGCACGAAGTCACGGGCCCACCTTAGGTGGATTCAGAGCCGTCCTTGCAGCACGAAGTCACGGGCCCACCTCAGGTGGATTCAGAGCCGTCCTTGCAGCACGAAGTCACGGGCCCACCTCAGGTGGATTCAGAGCCGTCCTTGCAGCGAGAAGGCCCGGGCCCACCTCAGGTGGATTCAGAGCCGTCCTCGCAGCGCGAAGGCCCGGGCCCACCTCAGGTGGGTTCAGAGCCGTCCTTGCAGCGCGAAGGCCCGGGCCCACCTCAGGTGGATTCAGAGCCGTCTTTGCAGCGCGTAATCCCGGGTCCACCTCAGGTGGTTTCAGAGCCGTCCTCGCAGTGCGAAGGCCCGGGCCCACCTCAGGTGGATTCAGAGCCGTCCTTGCAACGCGAAGGCCCACCTCAGGTGGATTCTGAACTGTCCTTGCAGCGCGAAGGCCTGGGCCTACCTCGGGTGGATTCAGAGCCGTCCTTGCAACGCGAACGCCCAGGCACACCTCAGGTGGATTTTGAGCCGTCCTTGCAGCGCGAAGGCCCAGTCGCACCTCAGGTGGATTCAGACTCGTCCTTGCAGCGCGAAGGCCCAGGCCCACCTCAGGTGGGTTCAGAGCCGTCCTTGCAGCGCGAAGGCCCGGGCCCACCTCAGGTGGATTCAGAGCCGTCCTTGCAGCGCGAAGGCCCAGTCGCACCTCAGGTGGATTCAGACTCGTCCTTGCAGCGCGAAGGCCCAGGCCCACCTCAGGTGGGTTCAGAGCCGTCCTTGCAGCGCGAAGGCCCGGGCCCACCTCAGGTGGATTCAGAGCCGTCTTCGCAGCGCGAAGGCCCGGGCCCACCTCAGGTGGATTCAGAGCCGTCCTTGCAGAGTGAAGTCACAGGCCCACCTCAGGTGGATTCAGAGCCGTCCTTGCAGCACGAAGTCACGGGCCCACCTCAGGTGGATTCAGAGCCGTCTTTGCAGCGCGTAATCCCGGGTCCACCTCAGGTGGATTCAGAGCCGTCCTTGCAGCGCGAAGGCCTGGGCCCACCTCAGGTTGATTCAGAACCGTCCTTGCAGCGCGACGGCCCACCTCAGGTGGATTCAGAGCCGTCCTCGCAGCGCGAAGGCCCTGGCCCACCTCAGGTGGATTCAGAGCCGACCTTGCAGCACGAAGGCCCACCTCAGGTGGATTCAGAGGCGTCCTTGCAGCGAGAAGGCCCGGGCCCACCTCAGGTGGATTCAAAGCCGTCCTCACAGCGCGAAGGCCCGGGCCCACCTCAGGTGGATTCAGAGCCGTCCTCACAGTGCGAAGGCCCAGGCCCACCTCAGGTGGATTCAGAGCCGTTGTTAAAGCGCGAAGGCCCAGGCTCACCTCAGGTGGATTCAGAGGCGTCCTTGGAGCACGAAGTCACGGGCCCACCTCAGGTGGATTCAGAGCCGTCCTTGCAGCATGAAGACACGGGCCCACCTCAGGTGGATTCAGAGCCGTCCTTGCAGCGAGAAGGCCCAGGCCCACCTCTGGTGGACTCAGAGCCGTCCTCGCAGTGCAAAAGCCCGGGCCCACCTCAGGTGGATTCAGAGCCGTCCTCGCAGCGCGAAGGCCCGGGCCCACCTCAGGTGGATTCAGAGCCGTCCTCGCAGCGCGAAGGCCCGGGCCCACCTCAGGTGGATTCAGAGCCGTCCTTGAAGCGCGAAGGCCCCGGCCCACCTCAGGTGGATTCAGAGCCGTCCTTGCAGCACGAAGGTCCGGGCCCACCTCAGGTGGATACAGAGCCGTCCTTATAGCGCGGAGGCCCGGGCCCACCTCAGGTGGATTCAGAGCCGTCCTCGCAGTGCGGAGCGGTCCTCGCAGCGAGAAGGCCCGGGCCCACGTCAGGTGGGTTCAGAGCCGTCCTTGCAGTGGGAAGGCCCGAGCCCACCTCAGGTGGATTCAGAGCCGCCCTTGCAGCGCGAAAGCCCGGGCCCACCTCAGGTGGATTCGGAGCCGCCCTTGAAGCGCGAAGGCCCGAGCCCACCTCAGGTGGATTCAGAGCCGTCCTTGCAGCATGAAGACACAGGCCCACCTCAGGTGGATTCAGAGCCGTCCTTGCAGCGAGAAGGCCCAGGCCCACCTCTGGTGGATTCAGAGCCGTCCTCGCAGTGCGAAGGCCCGGGCCCACCTCAGGTGGACTCAGAGCCGTCCTTGCAGCGCGAAGCCCCGGGCCCACCTCAGGTGGTTTCAGAGCCGTCCTCGCAGTGCGAAGGCCCGGGCCCACATCAGGTGGATTCAGAGCCGTCCTCACAGTGCGAAGGCCCAGGCCCACCTCAGGTGGATTCAGAGCCGTTGTTAAAGCGCGAAGGCCCAGGCTCACCTCAGGTGGATTCAGAGGCGTCCTTGGAGCACGAAGTCACGGGCCCACCTCAGGTGGATTCAGAGCCGTCCTTGCAGCATGAAGACACGGGCCCACCTCAGGTGGATTCAGAGCCGTCCTTGCAGCGAGAAGGCCCAGGCCCACCTCTGGTGGACTCAGAGCCGTCCTCGCAGTGCAAAAGCCCGGGCCCACCTCAGGTGGATTCAGAGCCGTCCTCGCAGCGCGAAGGCCCGGGCCCACCTCAGGTGGATTCAGAGCCGTCCTCGCAGCGCGAAGGCCCGGGCCCACCTCAGGTGGATTCAGAGCCGTCCTTGAAGCGCGAAGGCCCCGGCCCACCTCAGGTGGATTCAGAGCCGTCCTTGCAGCACGAAGGTCCGGGCCCACCTCAGGTGGATACAGAGCCGTCCTTATAGCGCGGAGGCCCGGGCCCACCTCAGGTGGATTCAGAGCCGTCCTCGCAGTGCGGAGCGGTCCTCGCAGCGAGAAGGCCCGGGCCCACGTCAGGTGGGTTCAGAGCCGTCCTTGCAGTGGGAAGGCCCGAGCCCACCTCAGGTGGATTCAGAGCCGCCCTTGCAGCGCGAAAGCCCGGGCCCACCTCAGGTGGATTCGGAGCCGCCCTTGAAGCGCGAAGGCCCGAGCCCACCTCAGGTGGATTCAGAGCCGTCCTTGCAGCATGAAGACACAGGCCCACCTCAGGTGGATTCAGAGCCGTCCTTGCAGCGAGAAGGCCCAGGCCCACCTCTGGTGGATTCAGAGCCGTCCTCGCAGTGCGAAGGCCCGGGCCCACCTCAGGTGGACTCAGAGCCGTCCTTGCAGCGCGAAGCCCCGGGCCCACCTCAGGTGGTTTCAGAGCCGTCCTCGCAGTGCGAAGGCCCGGGCCCACATCAGGTGGATTCAGAGCCGAGGACGGCCCGGGCCCAACTCAGGAGGATTCAGAGCCGTCCTCGCAGCGCGGAGCCGTCCTCGCAGTGAGAAGGCTCAGGCCCACCTCAGGTGGATTCAGAGCCGTCCTTGAAGCGCGAAGGCCCCGGCCCACCTCAGGTGGATTCAGAGCCGTCCTTGCAGCACGAAGGTCCGGGCCCACCTCAGGTGGATACAGAGCCGTCCTTATAGCGCGGAGGCTCGGGCCCACCTCAGGTGGATTCAGAGCCGTCCTCGCAGTGCGGAGCGGTCCTCGCAGCGAGAAGGCCTGGGCCCACGTCAGGTGGATTCAGAGCCGTCCTTGCAGTGGGAAGGCCCAAGCCCACCTCAGGTGGATTCAGAGCCGCCCTTGCAGCGCGAAAGCCCAGGCCCACCTCAGGTGGATTCGGAGCCGCCCTTGAAGCGCGAAGGCCCGAGCCCACCTCAGGTGGATTCAGAGCCGTCCTTGAAGCGTGGAGGCCTGGGCCCACCTCAGGTGGATTCAGAGCCGTCCTTGCAGCAGGAAGGCCTGGGCCCACCTCAGGTGGATTCAGAGCCGCCCTGCAGCACGAAGGCCCACCTCGGGTGGATTCAGAGCCATCCTTTCAGCGCGTAGGCCCGGGCCCACCTCAGGTGGATTCAGAGCCGTCCTTGAGGCGTGGAGGCCTGGGCCCACCTCAGGTGGATTCAAAGCCGCCCCTGCAGCGCAAAGGCCCAGGCCCACCTCATGTGGATTCAGAGCCGTCCTTGCAGCAGGAAGGCCTGGGCCCACCTCAGGTGGATTCAGAGCCGCCCTGCAGCACGAAGGCCCACCTCGGGTGGATTCAGAGCCATCCTTTCAGCGCGTAGGCCCGGGCCCACCTCAGGTGGATTCAGAGCCGCCCTTGCAGCACGAAGGCCGGGGCCCACCTCGGGTGGATTCAGAGCCGCCCCTGCAGCAGGAAGGCCCGGGCCCACCTCAGGTGGATTCAGAGCCGTCCTTGCAGTGCGAAGGCCCGGGCCCACCTCAGGTGGATTCAGAGCCGCCCCACAGGCCCACCTCAGGTGGATTCAGAGCCGCCCTTGCAGCACGAAGGCCCGGGCCCACCTCAGGTGGATTCAGAGCCGTTTTCTTGCAGCACGGAGGCCCGGGCCCACCTCAGGTGGATTCAGAGCCGCCCCCCAGGACCACCTCAGGTGGATTCAGAGCCGTTTTCTTGCAGCACGGAGGCCCGGGCCCACCTCAGGTGGATTCAGAGCCGCCCTTGCAGTGATCCAAGAAGTTGAAGCCTGACCCAGAATCCCCTGCGAGCCGAGCCTGATTTCCTGCGTTCAGCACCTGGCGGAGGCCAGGCCCTCTTCCGCCCTGGGAGCCCACCTTCCCCATCCTGGGGCGGAAGTAACGAGGCCTGCGGGGGCGGGGAGCCGAGCGCCCCCCTCTGCACGCGAGGCCCCGGTCCCAGGGTGAAATGTTAGAGTTTAACCTGCGGAAGCGCCTCGGCGCCGCCCTGGGAGCGCGCGGCGCTAAGTGCACTCGCTGCCGCTGTCTTTTTTGTATTTTCTGTTGTGTTAACAGAGCATCTAATGTGACTAAATAGGACAACCTGCTCTCCGATCGCCATGAAAAATATATGATGCGCTCGGTTTACTCGGCTCAGCATCCCCCCCCCTCGGCCCCCCCTCCACAGCCCCTCGCCCCCTCCACGCGTGCACACGCGGCCTCTCCGGGGGGCTGTTTCACAAACTCTCCAAGTGTAATTAATGCAAGCTTAAGTAAAATTTAGTAGAGGTAGAAGGCAGCAGAGGGTGGGGGCGGCGGAGGGGGGCGCAGCGCGGGGGCATCCATGTGCAGAACCCGACCAAGCGGCACAGCGCCCTCTCAAATATTAATCAGCTCTGTTTTTGCAGTTTCGGCGCTGCGCCTCGGCCGACCGCTGCTGAATTTTTCATAATGGCCACTCGCTTCCAGCGGCACGGCACCCCTCTTCGGGGGCCCCGTGGAGGGCGCAGCCAATGGCAGCCCGAGTTTCATCCCTGCCCCCCAACTTCCTCGAGCCCAAGGATGGCCTCTGGGGTCATGTGCTTGGCTCGCCATCCCTACGTCATCTGCAACTACATCTATCCTGCCAACTCTGTGTTCATCCAGTGTACCGCTGAGGGGGTCTGCGTGGCACCGCCCGGTCCACCCCCTGGCCCTCTCACCACCCGGCACTCTCCAACTCTCTGTGCCACCTAACACAGCTCTGCGGACCCTTCGCCGGGTGCCCCCCTCGGATGACCCACACCCTTACCTGCCATCCACACTGCACCCTCTGTGCCTTCCAATGTATCTCTGATGACACTTCACCTGGCACCGCCTGCACCTGCCCTGCACCCTTAAACACCTCCTACACTGCGCTCTCTGTGCCTTCCAATGTATCTCTGATGACACTTCACCTGGCACCGCCTGCCCCTGCCCAGCGCCTTAGACACCTCCCACACTGCGCTCTCTGTGGCACCCAGGCAATCTCTAAAGACCCTTTTGCCTGGTGCCAACCTCAACACCCTTACATGCCATCCACACTGCACTCTCTGTGCCATCCAATGTATCTCTGAAGACCCTTCACCTGGTGCCAACCTCGACACCCTTACCTGCCATCCACACTGCACCCTCTGTGCCATCCAATGTATCTCTGAAGACCCTTCACCTGGTGCCAACCTCTGATGCCCAAGACCCTTACATGCCTTCCAAACTCAGGGGCATATCACCAACTGTCGATAATTATCGCTAAGCGCACTTAGCGCTAGGATAATTATCGCCAGCTATCGCTTGTTTTTATCGTGGAGATAGCGCTCTATCAGCTACGCTTATCTCCAGAGCGATAAAAACAACCGAGTTAGCTGCCAGTTGTGCAATTATCGCTGGGATTCCAGCGATAATCGCACAACGTTTGGCGCTACGTTGGTGATAGGACAGTGCATACTTAGCCATGATATCCACCTTTCATTGGATATCATGGCTAAGTCAGATGAAAAGCAGGCGCAAGTAAAGTAACGCTAAGCACGGTTAGCGCTACTTTTCTTATTGCTCTGCAGGTTAGCGTGAGGCTTGATAATAGGAGAAATGTCGCTTAGCGACATTTCTCCCATTATTCTAGGGAGGAACGCCCACTTTGCATCTCATTAGAGATGCAAAGCTGGGCATTAAGGGAAAGGGCGCTGAGGTAAGGATTCACGGGATAGCGTGACCTTGCACATAGGCCGATACAATTATCGCCACTTTCCGGCCAAAGCGGCCGCTAAAGCGGCGATAATTGTCTTGCTGATATGCCCCTCAGTGCTTTAAATGGGCAGGTACTTTTAGGTACTGAGTGCCAGAACTTCTTTAAATTGGAAAGGATAGTATCTGTGCTTCTCAGCACCGCTGCAATACAGTTAATGAGAGAGTACCTGCACTTATCAGCACCGCTGCAATACAGTTAATGATAGAGTACCTGCACTTCTGAGAACCGCTGCAATACAGTTAATGATAGAGTACCTGCACTTCTGAGCACCGCTGCAATACAGTTAGTACCAGCACTTCTCAGCACCGCTGCAATACAGTTAATGATAGAGTGCCTGCACTACTCAGCACAGCTGCAATACAGTTAATGATAGAGTACCGGCACTTCTGAGCACCGCTGCAATACAGTTAATGTTAGAGTACCGGCACTTCTCAGCACCGCTGCATTACAGTTAATGATAGAGTACCGGCACTTCTGAGCACCGCTGCAATACAGTTAATGATAGACTACCGGCACTTCTGAGAACCGCTGCAATACAGTTAATGATATAGTACCTGCACTTCTGAGCACCGCTGCAATACAGTTAATGATAGAGTACCTGCACTTCTGAGCACCGCTGCAATACAGTTAATGATAGAGTACCTGCACTTCTGAGAACCGCTGCAATACAGTTAATGATAGAGTACCTGCACTTCTGAGCACCGCTGCAATACAGTTAGTACCGGCACTTCTCAGCACCGCTGCAATACAGTTAATGATAGAGTACCTGCACTTCTCAGCACCGCTGCAATACAGTTAATGATAGAGTACCGTCACTTCTGAGAACCGCTGCAATACAGTTAATGATAGAGTACCTGCACTTCTGAGCACCGCTGCAATACAGTTAATGATAGAGTACCTGCACTTCTGAGAACCGCTGCAATACAGTTAATGATAGAGTACCTGCACTTCTGAGCATCGCTGCAATACAGTTAATGATAGAGTACCTGCACTGCTCAGCACCGCTGCAATACAGTTAATGATAGAGTACCGGCACTACTCAGCACCGCTGCATTACAGTTAATGATAGAGTACCGGCACTTCTGAGCACCGCTGCAATACAGTTAATAATAGAGTACCGGCACTTCTGAGAACCGCTGCAATACAGTTAATGATAGAGTACCGGCACTTCTGAGTACCGGTGCAATACAGTTAATGATAGAGTACCTGCACTGCTCAGCACAGCTGCAATACAGTTAATGATAGAGTACCGGCACTTCTGAGCACCGCTGCAAAACAGTTAATGATAGAGTACCGGCACTTCTCAGCACCGCTGCATTACAGTTCATGAAAGAGTACCGGCACTTCTGAGCACCGCTGCAATACAGTTAATGATAGAGTACCAGCACTTCTGAGAACCGCTGCAATACAGTTAATGATAGAGTACCTGCACTTCTGAGCACCGCTGCAATACAGTTAATGATAGAGTACCGGCACTTCTGAGCAACGCTGCAATACAGTTAATGATAGAGTACCTGCACTTCTGAGAACCGCTGCAATACAGTTAATGATAGAGTACCTGCACTTCTGAGCACCGCTGCAATACAGTTAATGATAGAGTACCGGCACTTCTCAGCACCGCTGCAATACAGTTAATGATAGAGTACCAGCACTTCTCAGCACCGCTGCAATACAGTTAATGATAGAGTACCGGCACTTCTGAGAACCGCTGCAATACAGTTAATGATAGAGTACCTGCACTTCTGAGCACCGTTGCAATACAGTTAATGATAAAGTACCTGCACTTCTGAGCACCGCTGCAATACAGTTAATGATAGAGTACCTGCACTTCTGAGCACCGCTGCAATACAGTTAATGATAGAGTACCGGCACTTCTCAGTACCGCTGCAATACAGTTAATGATAGAGTACCTGCACTTCTGAGCACCGCTGCAATACAGTTAATGATAGAGTACCAGCACTTCTCAGCACCGCTGCAATACAATTAATGATAGAGTACCTGCACTTCTGAGCACCGCTGCAATACAGTTAATGATAGAGTACCTGCACTTCTGAGAACCGCTGCAATAAGTTAATGATAGAGTACCTGCACTTCTGAGCACCGCTGCAATACAGTTAATGATAGAGTACCTGCACTTCTGAGAACCGCTGCAATAAGTTAATGATAGAGTACCTGCACTTCTGAGCACCGCTGCAATACAGTTAATGATAGAGTACCGGCACTTCTCAGCACCGCTGCAATACAGTTAATGATAGAGTACCTGCACTTCTCAGCCCGCTGCAATACAGTTAATGATGGAGTACCTGCACTTCTGAGCACCGTTGCAATACAGTTAATGATAGAGTACCTGCACTTCTGAGCACCGCTGCAATACAGTTAATGATAGAGTACCTGCACTTCTGAGCACCGCTGCAATACAGTTAATGATAGAGTACCGGCAGTTCTGAGCACCGCTGCAATACAGTTAATGATAGAGTACCTGCACTTCTGAGAACCGCTGCAATACAGTTAATGATAGAGTACCTGCACTTCTGAGCACCGTTGCAATACAGTTAATGATAGAGTACCAGCACTTCTGAGCACCGCTGCAATACAGTTAATGATAGAGTACCGGCACTTCTGAGCACCGCTGCAATACAGTTGATGATAGAGTACCGGCACTTCTCAGCACCGCTGCAATACAGTTAATGATAGAGTACCGGCACTTCTGAGAACCGCTGCAATACAGTTAATGATGGAGTACCTGCACTTCTGAGCACCGTTGCAATACAGTTAATGATAGAGTACCTGCACTTCTGAGCACCGCTGCAATACAGTTAATGATAGTGTACCTGCACTTCTGAGAACTGCTGCAATACAGTTAATGATAGAGTACCTGCACTTCTGAGAACCGCTGCAATACAGTTAATGATAGAGTACCTGCACTTCTGAGCACCGCTGCAATACAGTTAATGATAGAGTACCTGCACTTCTGAGAACCGCTGCAATACAGTTAAAGATAGAGTACCTGCACTTCTGAGCACCGCTGCAATACAGTTAGTACCGGCACTTCTCAGCACCGCTGCAATACAGTTAATGATAGAGTACCGGCACTTCTGAGCACCGCCGCAATACAGTTGATGATAGAGTACCGGCACTTCTCAGCACCGCTGCAATACAGTTAATGATAGAGTACCGGCACTTCTGAGAACCGCTGCAATACAGTTAATGATAGAGTACCTGCACTTCTGAGCACCGTTGCAATACAGTTAATGCTAGAGTACCTGCACTTCTGAGCACCGCTGCAATACAGTTAATGATAGAGTACCTGCACTTCTGAGAACCGCTGCAATACAGTTAATGATAGAGTACCGGCACTTCTGAGAACCGCTGCAATACAGTTAATGATAGAGTACCGGCACTTCTGAGAACCGCTGCAATACAGTTAATGATAGAGTACCTGCACTTCTGAGCACCGCTGCAATACAGTTAATGATAGAGTACCGGCACTTCTCAGCACCGCTGCAATACAGTTAATGATAGAGTACCAGCACTTCTCAGCACCGCTGCAATACAGTTAATGATAGAGTACCTGCACTTCTGAGCACCGTTGCAATACAGTTAATGATAGAGTACCTGCACTTCTGAGCACCGCTGCAATACAGCTAATGATAGAGTACCTGCACTTCTGAGCACCGCTGCAATACAGTTAATGATAGAGTACCGGCACTTCTCAGCACCGCTGCAATACAGTTAATGATAGAGTACCTGCACTTCTGAGAACCGCTGCAATACAGTTAATGATAGAGTACCGGCACTTCTGAGCACCGCTGCAATACAGTTAATGATAGAGTACCGGCACTTCTGAGAACCGCTGCAATACAGTTAATGATAGAGTACCTGCACTTCTGAGCACCGTTGCAATACAGTTAATGATAGAGTACCAGCACTTCTGAGCACCGCTGCAATACAGTTAATGATAGAGTACCTGCACTTCTGAGCACCGCTGCAATACAGTTAATGATAGAGTACCTGCACTTCTGAGAACCGCTGCAATACAGTTAATGATAGAGTACCTGCACTTCTGAGAACCGCTGCAATACAGTTAATGATAGAGTACCTGCACTTCTGAGAACCGCTGCAATACAGTTAATGATAGAGTACCGGCACTTCTCAGCACCGCTGCAATACAGTTAATGATAGAGTACCTGCACTTCTGAGAACCGCTGCAATACAGTTAATGATAGAGTACCTGCACTTCTGAGAACCGCTGCAATACAGTTAATGATAGAGTACTGGCACTTCTCAGCACCGCTGCAATACAGTTAATGATAGAGTACCTGCACTTCTGAGAACCGCTGCAATACAGTTAATGATAGAGTACCTGCACTTCTGAGAACCGCTGCAATACAGTTAATGATAGAGTACTGGCACTTCTGAGCACCGCTGCAATACAGTTAATGATAGAGTACCTGCACTTCTGAGAACCGCTGCAATACAGTTAATGATAGAGTACCTGCACTTCTGAGAACCGCTGCAATACAGTTAATGATAGAGTACTGGCACTTCTTAGCACCGCTGCAATACAGTTAATGATAGAGTACCTGCACTTCTGAGAACCGCTGCAATACAGTTAATGATAGAGTACCTGCACTTCTGAGAACCGCTGCAATACAGTTAATGATAGAGTACCGGCACTTCTGAGCACCGCTGCAATACAGTTAATGATAGAGTACCTGCACTTCTGAGAACCGCTGCAATACAGTTAATGATAGAGTACCGGCACTTCTCAGCACCGCTGCAATACAGTTAATGCTAGAGTACCTGCACTTCTGAGAACCGCTGCAATACAGTTAATGATAGAGTATCTGCACTTCTGAGAACCGCTGCAATACAGTTAATGATAGAGTACCTGCACTTCTCAGGAGCAAACAGGTGCTCTAAACAGTGAGTACCTGCACTTCAATATTTGCATTAAAACACTATCCACACTGCCCTCTCCGTGGCACCCAATTTATCTCTGAAGACTGTTTACCAGGTACCACACGCTGATGGGCAACATCCTAAGGCGCGTGCCACACAGCACTCTCTGTGCCACCCAAAGTGTTCCTGGGGCACTTTCCAGGTACTGCTTTTTGCTGCCAAACGACCTTCCACGCCTTCTACTTAAATACAGTTCCACCTCATGGCAATTGGCGGAAATTGACTGAAACTCTATGTTGCAAGAGTAGCGCAGGTCACCAAATTCTGCCAGTTTGAAACATTCCGCCCACCTCTAACCAGTCCCCAGCCAGTGACATGGAAATACAAAAGTGCCGGGAGCCACTATCCAAGAATATGTGTTTACTAGTGAAAAGTGCTGGTACTTCCCTGTAAGATACCGCCTCTCTGTACAGTGTACTAAAAAGAGGTGCACTATGTAGAGAGTGCGAGATGTCCCCAGAGGAAGACAGAGGCCCTAAGTAGATAATAATAACTCTCTTTTGTGGTAGCGCGGGCGAGCAGTTAGTCTTATCAGAGGACAGTGTTAAGCATTTATTTTACTCACAAAAGCAATAAATGATACACGCACTCAGGAATAAATCAGAGACCAATGTGGTACAAAAATAACACAATCTTTATGAAAGTTTTGAGACGCAAGACTTCACATCAGAAATATACTTTGTACAATTCAAAATTCTCGGATGAATACTTTGCATTTAAAATAAATGCAGTGCAGGTCAAAGTATGCAGTACTTTAAGTATCTAGGCACACGGTGGTTAATACTGACAAACATTTAGGATCGCAGGAAGCGAGGGAGGCGTACTGCTGTAAAAGAGTTCAGTAGTCCGCCAATATGGCTACTGTCGCAGTCGCCGGCAGCAGGTCACTGTAGTCCTATGTGAGCACCGCCAACCCAGCGGAATCAGTTGCTGGGATGAAGGTATAGTCTTGGATGTAGGAGAACCGCCGGTGCAGTTACCCTGTGCAGGGGAGGCCTACATTTTTCGGCAATGTTGAGTAAATTCTGTGGCAAGAAAACACAAAGGGGCATATTACCAAGGGTGGCGATAGGCAATTATAGCCGGTTTAGCGGCCGTTTTCAGCCACTAAGTGGCGATAATTCTATCGCCCTATTAATAAGCTGTCTCTAACTGATGTTAGCGACAGCCTTTTAGGCGATAGCGAGCGGTTTGGGGCCCACTTTGCATGTCAGTGATATTTATCGTTAATGACATGCTAAGTGGGCGTACCCAACCTGTTAGCGACTGAAAGCAGTCGCTAACGACGCTATCGCCTATTAGCAAGGCAAGCGTAGCGATGGAAATATTCCCGCTATCGCCAAAAACCAACGCCTGCTCAGACCAGTTCTTATCCATGTTATCCATTGAGAGGTGGATAACATGGCTAAGAGCATTTTGTCGCTAATGCGTGAATATCGCTGTATTCTCAGCGATATTCACGCATTTCTCCGCTATCGCTGGATATTTTAGTACAATGGAGAAAAACGTTGCTAATAGCATGTTTTCTCCGCTAACATATCCAGCGATAGCCAGCGATAAAAAAAATTGTCGCTAAGCCTATTTAGCGAAAATTATCGCTACTTGTTGGTAATAAGCCCCTAAGTATGCTGCTTATTGTGCGCAATAAATCATAGTATCACTTCCTTATTTTATCATTTTTCCACATTAGGGCTGTCACAACTAGGCCTGGATGGTGAACTCTGCTCCGTTCGCAGAGTTTGCATATTTTCTGCACTCTGCGCTCCGCTGAGTTCGGAAGGGGCGCATTCCTGCATAAAAGCAATCAGGAGAGGCATTGTATTTGTTCTATGTATGCTGCAGAATGCAGCACATATGGAAAGAGACAAAACCGGGGAGAAATGTAAGCATTTCTCCTCGTTACGCCTACTCTGGGAAGGCGTAACATTTTGGCGCTGCCTCTGATTCACGCTTTGTTGTAAATCTGTTGCAGTATCATAATCGATGGTTGATTCATGGGAACACCCACAGCAACACCCATGGAAACCCTCCCATCCTCAATGTAAGGCAACGCAGCGGCTTGCGCTGCGCGGCCTTACACCTTATGTACAAGGCCATGAAAAGCCATGCGGGGTGGCTTTGCGTGGCCTTGTATGCATGGGCCTGCGCTCTGCACCACAGGAGCGCAAAAAAGTGACGCTCCAGTGGCGCAAGGAGCTTGTAAACAGGCCCCAATGTTCCCTACATTTGAGTGAGGTAAGGATTATCCTCACGGACCTTCCAGGTGTGATGATTTCCTGATGCAGAATGCCCCAAGGAGGACACCCTCCAGCAAAACAATTTGGAGTGTTTGAGGTTGGAGGCTGGATAGCCGCCACCCGAGGTCAGAGCTGGGGAGGGAGGGCTCTGAGCCGAGGCCAGTTGATTTTTAAAAATAAATAACTTCATAAGTTTTGCATTGGACAGAGCTTGAACAGTTTAGAAAATACAAAAGTTGCAAGTTAGACTTACATCCTTCTACTGTAGATCCCAGCTGATTGATCGGATTTAAAGTTCGATTGTGGAAGTGGATTGAGCACGCTTTCATATGTACCTTTAAAAATACCATGTATTCCTTCACTCAGAATCGCACTGGTGAGCACCAGATTATCGATGGCGTGAAATATTGAGGACATAATACTGACCAGTAAATAAGTATAGGTTTTCTATACCTTAATCCACATATGTGCACCTACACGCTAAATATATCTTCAGGATATGCAGACGTGGAGATAGGAATAGTAAATCTATACCTCCTATATATGCACTTACCTTTCCATATTCTGCCCTTTATATTCTTTCACCACAATCTTCTAGGGGTCCATATTTAGTAGGACAACCAGCATGTGGTAAAGAATGCACTTATAGCGCACTGCTTTAATGTGTGGTCATAGCTGAGGGCCACGCCCCCTAAAAATACACTTCTGGCGACAGACCTGAGCGGGGTCCAGAGGCGTTTCAAGCCGTGGACAGAGGGGCAAACGCCCAGAACCCTCCCCTCCATGGGGTCCAGGGGGAGGGACAAAGTAAAAGCATATTTTTTAGAACACTTTTTTATTGATTTGATCCTATTGCCAATATCAAAAGTAAGCATTTCAATCATAATAGATGCAAGACACATTTCAGCCCTGTTTGAATGATCCCATTTCTATACATTTGGGATCATGCAGGCTTAAATTAACCAAAGATAGGTAATAAAATGCAAAGTTGCTCCACATGGGCCCCCATGATATGTCTTGCCTGAGCCACCAAAAGCCTTCAGACAGTGTGAGAAGTTGGCCTGGTATATGATGCTCACTAGTTCTAGTGATCACCTTGTACCATGCCAAGCAACCCTTATGATGATTGGTTGTAAGTCAACCTTATAGGCCAGCTATCCTAGTAGCATGGACAAAGCAGTCTTAGGCTAAACTCTGTAAAGGCATGTGAAGCAAGCTGTTTTACCATACACAATCCCCTTGAATACCAAATGAAAGGACACCACACAGATATATATTGAAAATATATAGATTTATTTACTACAAATATCCCCTATACTCTTTATGAGCACAGAAGCAAATGCGTTAAAACAAAACACAGTTTAAATATACAAAATTTGCACAATATTGATGAGCCCTAGGGGCCACTTAAACCATATACTAAAATAGTGGTATAAGAACCACCAATTGGAAAGGAAATAGGCCTAGGGCCTGGGGAATCGCTGGAGCTGTTCAGGACTAACAGTGAAGAAGTCGGGAAAGGCCCGCGGGACTCGGGTGCAGTGCTTAAAGTGAACGCATGCACCAATGCAATGTCAATGGTGCGTAAAAGTTATAAAGTTACTGTTTTAGGAACCTTCCGACTGACCTAGAAGGACAAAACTTTAGATCTAGGCACTAGAGGTGTGTACCAGTGTAGGAACACAGGCGTTGCTAAGTTACCTCACCCACAGGAAGCGGGTGCACAGGTGCCAAGTAGTGTCGGGTTTCGTCACGCAAGCCGATGGTGCCTGGAGATGAAGATGCTGCAGGCGGGTCATCGAGGAGAGTTCCGGTGGATCCAAGGGTGGATCTGAAGAGGTGAAGACCTGAAAGCAGAGGGGACAATGTTCAAAGTCACTAGCCAGTGACTACCGTGGAACCAGGAGGGAACCAGGCGATGTCGGGTGCAAACAGGTGATGAGGTGCAGCTTGTCTCCGCAGCCACGTGGACACGAAGAGGTCGAGGACGTCCAGGAGTCGATCACGAGCTGTCCCACAAAGGCTCTAGCTGATGGCGGTGTCGGTAACTTGATTGGAGCAAATAGTCCTTGGCTAGTGAAAGCCATGCAGGAAGTGAAGAAAGCTTATTTCTCAGACCAGCAAGGTCAGAGGGGCTGCTCCTTTTTACAGGAGCGAGGGCCAGTCTGGAGCAACCAGACCAGTGGTTTAGATCAAAGATTTCATCTCCAAGATGGCCACTAGCCACGTGGCCAGTGAGCGGGATGACGCGTCGAGTGGCAAAGTGCAAAAGGGCCCCACGCAGATTGTGGAGATGTTGGGGGGCTGATCTTTGGTGCAGATGCTGCTCGGTGGTAAGGCTTCTCAAACCCCAAAGCACAACGTCGAAAGAGCCTCGGGCGCTGCGCAGTCAGCTTCTCGGGGGTCTTTCAAGATGGCCGGTCCCACGTCTCTCGATGCCTCCACGGGTCTCTTCTTCTCAGGGACTGTGGATCGGGCTGTGAGATGTCTGGGAATCTAGGTCTTGTTGGGCTCTGAGCTCGGGCTCCGGCGGGAGGTGACGGCAAAGCAGACGTTGAGTTGCTGGTTGGTGCCTGTATTCACAGGGTGGTCACTCCTTGGCCACAAGGGAGATTCTCTTCAGTCTTCTGTGCAGCAGAATGTCGAAGTCCAGTTTTCTTCTTAGTTTCAAGTCGAGTCCAGGATGATCTGAAGTCTTGGGACACAGCTCCTACTCTTATTCCAAATCTAGGGGCCGGATTACCTGCTAGGTCCCTCCTCTGGGTGGGACCAGGAAGGGGGGTGGTTACACCCCCTTTCCTTTGTCCAGTTTCACGCCAGGACTGGGGCTGGAGAGCCCCAGGACCAGTTTGGACTGGCATATGCACAGTGACACCTTGTGTGCCCCAGGCATGTCTCATTCTATTCAGCCCTGTCCTACCCAATACACAAAATCCTGTCTGGGGTGGTGCTAGCACCTCCCCAGGCAGGAACCCCTTTGTCTAAGCCTCCCTCGCTGGAAGGACTCCCAGCAGCAGGAGGTCAGACTTGTGTCTGTGGTGGCAGCATCCAGTTTGTGATGCTGAGGCTCATGTTTAACTTTACCCGGGTTTCAGGTTATGTACATGTCGTGTCCCTCTAGAAGGGTAGAATGCTACCCCCGTCGCCAGAACTGGCGAGGGGGTAGTATTCCAATTCGTATGACACCTTACTCGACATGTTTTGATAAAGCCAAACCAAAGATAGCATTTAACCGCGAGGTTCATAATGCACTTAAGAGTATATGGTATGGCAGTATCATGGAACAGCTAAAGGACGTGGTTCCGAAAGCTGCAGACAGGCTCAGCTCATGCCAGAGCACCATCTCACATATTTCCAAGCACTCTGCCCCCAGGATTGTTGAGGCCTTCCATAGGAGTGGCTGATAGGAACATATGTGTCCATTTTAAGTTAGATATAGACATACTATACCTAAGTAAGGGGTGATTACACCGACTTACCCCAGCTGAGTGATCAGCCAGTTGTGTCAAATATGGAGGCCAGGCCAGGGGTGGCATAATACATGCTGCAGCCCCTGGTAGGCCTTGGAAACACCTATGCCCTGGGTACCTGGGGTACACTGTTACAGGGGCCAATAAGGTGAACCAGTTCCAATTCGTAATGCACCTGGTGTGCAGTGGTATTAATTTAGAGAGAGAACAGCAGGCTGTGGGTCTGATTAGCAGGCCCAGAGCCACATTAAGTCATAAACCAGTGAAGCAAAAAGCAAAAATTTGGGGTGACCATAGGATAGCAGACCCCACTCTCCTACCGACTGCACTGGTGAGACCAAGCTCTGAGCCCGGCCAGGTGAGGGGGTCCAGAGTATGGCAGCCAGGTATCACTGACGTCACAGAAGAACCCTGGTCCAGGAGTCAAACCTTCAAGACCCCAGAGGGGGTCTTTAGGAGGGGTTTCAGGGGTTCCCTGATCCAGTGGACTATCGACTCCCTAAACATGAATCCCCTGAGACTCCCCTCAGGGACGGGAAAGGGGGGGCTTCTCTTCCGTGGGCACAGGTGTGCACCACAGGGCACCCTCCACATGCCAGCCCTGCACAGCAAGAGAAGCTGGCGCTGGAATACAGAGGAATCACCCCCTTTACTAAAGTACATGTTATTAATAATATTGATTAATAAGTAGGCCTAATGAACACAAGGGCACAATGCATAACATAGAAATAAAAGGTACTTTATACAATTAACAAATGACAGAAATAGACAGGGTGCCCACCTACAACATGTACTTATGACTAGCATACACAGTCTCCTGTTCGTACAGTTTGCATACTAAAGAGAGTGGGGTGACATGGACATGTTAAGAGCATGCCAGTGATGTCATTGTCATGAGTGATGTGGTATGTGAGGTCAAAAGCAGTGCAAGGCGTGGGCGTAATATATGGTTGGTTAACCATAAGTGGCGAATTTCAGGAGTTTGTAGTTTTTAGCTTGTATTCATAACTTCACCTTAACTGTGTTTTGTTCAGTGAATTTCAAGGTTTTTTAACATACATATTAACCAACATCATATTAACCAACTTCCTGCATTCCAATAACATTCTGGATATGTCACAAAACGGTTTCCGTTCCGGACACAGTACCCAAACTGCCCTCCTGGCCATGACTGAGCATCTGCGCACCATTCTGGATGCAGGTCAGACGGCGGCACTAATCCTGCAGATCTCAGTGCCGCCTTTGATACTGTCTCACATGACATTTTGATACAACGTCTGGAGGAGGTAGGTATTAAGGGTATGGCTCTGGAATGGTTCTGTTCTTTTCTGTCTGGGAGATCCTTTCGGGTTACCGCTCCACCCTTTCTATCACAGGCTCACTCTATTGAACAGGGGGTACCTCAGGGCTCTGCCCTGAGTCCCACTCTGTTCAACTTATATGTTCAGCCACTAGCTGCGGTCGCCAAGCAGTGGGATCTTTCCTTCGTCTCATATGCGGATGACACGCAGCTGGTGGTGGCTCTGACAGAAGGGTCCGCTATGCATGCCTCTAAATTTAGAGACGGTCTGACGGTAGTGTCCGAATGGATGACTTCCAATTACTTACAATTAAATGCTAGCAAAACTGAGGTTTTGATAGCTGGTAAGAATGCTAGTCTGTGGGGTGAACATTGGTGGCTGAGGGCGTTAGGTAAGACTCCTGAACCTAAGGTTGAGGTGAAGAACTTAGGGTGTGTATGGACTCTTCCCTTAGTTTGCGGTCTCACACAAAAAAAGTTTCCAATACATGTTTTGGTTTATTACGGTGGCTCAGACCTCTCTTAAAGTTCTTTGAGCCCGCAACACGTCAGCTGATTGTCCAGTCAATGATTTTGTCTCGACTGGTCTATGCTAGCTCCCTGTTTTTAGGGGCCAATCAAGCCGAGATTGCTCGATTACAACGTCCTCAAAATATGGCGGCCCGAATTCTGTTAGGGCTTTCTCGGTGCTGGTATTTCTCCAAGACTATTCGGAAACTTCACTGGTTGCCTATGGCGAAGCGTATTAAGTTTAAAACTTTGTGTCTTTCATTTAAGATACTAAAATTTGCTTCGCCCAGCCTGCTTTGCAACATGTTGACCCCCTATGTTCCATCTCGTTTGTTGCGCTCTTTTGGGCAGCATTTAGTTACTGTCCCCCGCGTAAAGCGCTGTCGAGCTGGGGGGCGCTCTTTCCACTATCCAGCGGCAAAATTATGGAACTCTCTGCCACTTGAGATCCGAGGCATGGACGGCCTGCTGGACTTCAGGAGAGCGATTAAAACCTATCTTTTCCCACCACAATAGTTCTGTCATTGGCTCGTATCTGAATCCCCTGTTTTTGGCTTTCGGGATAGGTTTGTGTGAGTGAAAGAGCCGGGACACCCCTTTGCTGGGGCAACTGAGCGCTATATAAGCACATATAACATAACATATAACATAACATAACATACATTATGGCCAAAGATATAATGGTATCTTCACTTTTACTTAGTTTTTCAGTGAATTTCAATTTTCGTATTATATTCTTCATAGAAATGTTTTTGGAACTCAGCTCTGTGTCCGGCAAGACATCACTTTGTATAGATATTGACTGTGTGCAGTGGGATTGGCTGCATAGCCTGTGACAAAGCTTTTGTGATTGGCCAACTCCTACATACGTCCACCCCCTGCTGTACTCAGCATTTGACCATGTGCATCAGGGGTTGCCCACAAGGTCTGGCACCTGGCCAAGCTCTGTCCCCACCCTTCATGTCCATCCAACCCTCACTGTGCGTGGCCTCAGGTGTTAACTGCGGGGTCTGATCTCTGACCAGGCCCTGTCCCCACCCCTCATGTCCAGCCAACCCTCTCTGTGCGTGGCCTCGGGTGTTTCCCCGGGGGTCTGATCTCTGGCCAGGCCCTGTCCGCACCCTTCATGTCCAGCCAACCCTCCCTGTGCGTGGCCTCAGGTGTTAACCGCAGGGTCTGATCCCTTGCCAAGCCCTGTCCACCCCTCATGTCCAGCCAACCCTCACTGTGCGTGGCCTCGGGTGTTAACCGCGGGCTCTGATCTCTGATCAGGCCCTGTCCACCCCTCATGTCCAGCCAACCCTCACTGTGCGTGGCCTCGGGTGTTAACCGCGGGCTCTGATCTCTGTCCGGGCCCTGTCCCCACCCTTCATGTCCAGCCAACCCTCACTGTGCGTGGCCTCAGGTGTTAACCGCGGGGTTTGATCTCTGGCCAGGGGGCCCTGTCCCACCCCTTCATGTCCAGCCAACCCTCACTGTGCGTGGCCTCGGGTGTTAACCGCGGGCTCTGATCTCTGTCCAGGCCCTGTCCCCACCCGTCATGTCCAGCCAACCCTCACTGTGCGTGGCCTCAGGTGTTAACCGCAGGGTCTGATCTCTGATCAGGCCCTGTCCCACCCCTCATGTCCAGCCAACCCTCACTGTGCGTGGCCTCAGGTGTTAACCGCAGGGTCTGATCTCTGATCAGGCCCTGTCCCACCCCTCATGTCCAGTCAACCCTCACTGTGCGTGGCCTCAGGTGTTAACCGCTGGGTCTGATCTCTGATCAGGCCCTGTCCCACCCCTCATGTCCAGCCAACCCTCACTGTGCGTGACCACAGGTGTTAACTGCTGGGTCTGATCTCTGGCCAGGCCCTGTCCCCACCCTTCATGTCCAGCCAACACTCACTGTGCGTGGCCTCAGGTGTTAACCGCGGGGTCTGATCTCTGGCCGGGCCCTGTCCGCACCCTTCATGTCCAGTCAACCCTCACTGTGTGTGGCCTCAGGTGTTAACCGCGGGGTCTGATCTCTGGCCGGGCCCTGTCCGCACCCTTCATGTCCAGCCAACCCTCACTGTGCGTGGCCTCGGGTGTTAACCGCAGGGTCTGATCTCTGGCCGGGCCCTGTCCGCACCCTTCATGTCCAGCCAACCCTCACTGTGCATGGCCTCAGGTGTTAACCGCGGGGTCTGATCTCTGGCCAGGCCCTGTCACCACCCTTCTTGCCAACCAACCCTCACTGTGCGTGGCCTCAGGTGTTAACCGCACGGTCTGATCTCTGGCCAGGCCCTGTCACCACCCTTCTTGCCAACCAACCCTCACTGTGCGTGGCCTCAGGTGTTAACCGCACGGTCTGATCTCTGGCCGGGCCCTGCACCCGACCCATCATGGGTGGCCAACCCCTCTGCCTTTAGTCAAGCACACAGGAGTTGGCCACAGGCCCTCTCTTTCCTCCTCACCACATGCCCAACCATCTGCACAGCAAGGGTTGGCAGCGGGGCCTGGCCTCCTGCGTAGTCTTACATTCCCCCCTGCAGCAAAGCAACTGGAGCTGTGCGGGGCCTTTGTCACATGTTATAACTCATCCTGCCCACCATTTTGTTTTCTGGATAGTTCTTTTATTTTTTCCGTACTATTGAAAAGCCATGTTTTGAGTGTGGTGGGTGGTATGAGTTTTGCTGTGTGTTGTGTGTGTTGGTAACCATCACTGGTGAATTTCAGTGGTCGTGTGCATTTGAGCCAGAACCATAACTCAGCTTTTAACTGTGTTTTTTTCAGTAAAATTAGTTTTCTGTTTTTGTTGAGCCTCTGACCAGCCGGTGTGCACAATCCACCACAGGTAGTCACACTCAGTGCACTTGTTCTTTGGCCAGGAGCAGTAGAGATTGGAGGCGGGGCCTGGCCTGTCACCCACTGACACTGCACATGACCTGCAGCCAATGGTTCTCTGTCTGCAGCCAATCAGATCTTTCAGTATTATGGTTCACACTAGGGAACCACAGGTCCGAAATAATTGAAGAAAGAAAAAGCCCCTTCATTAAATCAGACCTTTTTTTATATTCTCCGACTTATCCCAAAAGCAGAGATATACAAAGGTTTGTAACCTTTTAAGACTGCTCCGCAACAGTTTAATTTCTAAAATACTATTGAATTGATTTGCACCAAACCAACTAAAGCACCCTTTCTGAGTAAAGTTCTACTGTCTTCCCTCGTTTGATAATAGTGGTGACGGGTACCTTGACAAGTGCAAAAAAAATAAGGTAGTTCTAAGACGAGAAAAACCTTGACTCACTAGTGGCCATTTTAAGTGCTATATTCAGAACCACAGAATTATTAGATTGTGCGGCAGCTGCGTTTTTCGCATAATAATGGATTTTGCCGCATTTGCCACATAATCCGTCATCTGCTGCATTATCTGCAGATTTGACCAAAAACAATTGCTTCTAGCACAAATGGTTCAAAAGTTACTAAAACACAGCAACACATGTTGCGGCACAGTGTAAGACCCTTTTGCAAAGGTTAACTCATTACCATTCTGTTTTTTATTGCTGTATTTGGGATTTAAACTGGTGCTAACAAGGTGCAACCTATGCCCAGACAGTTTTACCAGCTGTAAAAATGATAAAATATTGAAGCAACACTGTCACAAAATGGGCTGTATTATGCCACTTAATTTCCTTAGTTTCCAATGTGTCTTTTTCGTGGTATGGTTGTCTGATCTGCCTCCACCAACCACTTATGGACATCGAAACATCCACCCCAACTTGCCACCTTAGCGGAGTCCTGTTTTACCCAATTTGCCAGAAGAAGTTCTGCTTGAGTGCCAGGAGGCGATACCTCATGTGAACGTTTGTAGAAGGTGAATGGGGACTGAAAGCATGCAGTTACAGAGCATGCTGTTAGGAAACACATGCATCCTTGATCTGTAGGAGCACCGGAACAGCTCTCTAAATCGAGAAAACCACTTGGGCGTTTGGCTCCTTGATGTGGCAGCACCGTACAAAACCAAACATGAATAGCAAGTACAGATGAAAGGACACAACTTCTTTAAATGGAGGTGCCATCTCAGAAGGCCGTGTTCTCAGGTAGAACTTGCACCTACTGCCAAAAGGAAACAACAAATGAGTCATCAGAGTCAGCACAAACAAATGAGTCATCAGAGTCAGCACAAACAAATGAGTCACATAGATAAGCTCTTCTCTGGCATGAAACAATAACAACAAAAACCTTACAGTAGAACACTATAACTTGTTGTTTAAGCATTGGAATAATATTGGTACAAACATACTGATGATATGGACTGCTAATACCTGTTTAAATACTTGTAGCAAGGAGTTTGTGACATGACTGCCCCCAACAGTCCATCAATCAGTGTTTAATTTGTTAACAAATAAGTGCCATTGCCCTGATCAGGAGGACACTGCAACTTCCACCACCCATTGACCCGGCTAGTGCCGCCAGTGACAGAACCAATACAACTACTAACACTGTACTCCTACAAGTGTGACAATTCAGACTGTTCCAGGCCCCCAAAGATATAAGAATGGGCTGGGCAATAGGTATGAGTCCATTTTATCTATATTGAATTAATAAACAGCTGTTGTTATGGTCATCTCTAAATTAGACAAGCAGTGCCACCAAGTGGCAGACTGACATAAGTTCTGATGTTGACAATTAAGTGTCGGTGCTGAGCACTGGAAACCACTGGCTCAAATTAAGCACTGCCATCAACAAAAGGGAAACAGAGAATCTCACTGGCGGTGACAAGCATGGAAGTGACATGACATGAGGGGAGCATGAATGCCAGTTGCAGGCTCCCTGGAATGTTCATCTGAGCCGTACCCTTTCCAAGCAACAAGATAAAATGGGTAACCATGGTGCATTTTCATGTCCTTGATAGCACTAACTTCGCACTCCCAGTGTTTATTTACTAACACAGAGGTGATCGGGAGTGATATTTGGATACAGCTGGTTCTAAAAGGAAGTATAAAAAACAACTGGGCATTTTAAGCTTAAAAGTTACTGGATTAACTTGAGAGTTTACTTCAAATGTTCTAATTAAACATTAGTGAAAATGATGACGGTGTTTGATAAGAAAGTTTTTTTTGTATAGAACCACACTTTGTCTCCAGGTGATTAAGTAAGACCAGGCTGTTGACGACGGTCAGCGAACTGTTTGTACTGCATCTTGGCCTTCATGACAGTGCGACACATTTTCTGTGCTAGATGAGCCATGTGCTTGAGGTGCAGGGCTAGACTAGGAATTGAACTGTGATGTAAAGGCTGAAATAAAGGTAGGTGCCTACGGTGATATCCATTGTTTACATAGAATGGTGACATGCGAAGGGCTCTATAATACGGGTTGTTGTAAAATAACTCAGCTTTCCACAATAACTCTATCCATGAGGAAATAGACCTGAGGGTGAAGCAACAAAGGTATTTCTTCAAGTCTTAGTTAGCCCACTCACTTTGGTTATCTGTTTCTGGATGGAAACTCATGGAAAGGTGGGATTGGATCTTCAAAGCAATACACCATTTTATCCAAAAACAGGTATTAAATTGAGGGCCTCATCTGACGTTTTTGTCTTGGGTAGCCAATGCAAATTGACCACGATTTAGTACCAGGATCACAGAATCACTAGTAGAAGGAGGACCTTTACAGGCTATAAAGTGGGCCTTCTTAGAGAATCTGATGACTACTACCAGAATGGTAATGCAAACTGATCCTCAGGGAGACTGGTGATGAAATTCAAAGAAATATCTGCCCAGATCTGGTTAGGAGTGGGTAAGGAATGTAAATGTAACTTCTTTTTTTGAGTGGTCTGATTTGGCTTGACTACAAATGTCACATTGCTGAACGTAGGCAAAAACATCTTGTCTCTAGCCTGGCCACCCAAAGTTGAAGTTTACTAATTCCAAGGTCCTGGTACAACCTGGGTGCCTAGCTAATGGGTGGTCATGACACCGTTGAAATGTCTTTGATTGTAAGTTCTTAACTGGTCCATAAAGTTTATTCTTCTGAAAAGGCTAACTCGTTACAAATCTTAGAAGTTGAACACTGAAATTTCCAGATTCTTCATTTTTTAATAGGCATGCTTTTTTTCATCTTATCAAGGAAATTCGATGTGTTAGTTACTTCAATAATCTGATCTTGGGCAATCACAGGTGGTGATTTATTGATAGTTTCTGTCTACCGAGGTAATAAAGGGATAAAGCATCTGCTTTTTGGTTATCACTTTTATGGTGAAAGGTGATATTAAAATTGAACTCTGGGGGTTAAGGTAGTCCATAAAAACTGTAAAGGGAAATTTGGCCCCAATCAAATAATGTTTCTCTTCCTTCAAAGCCGGTCGAATAGCCAGCAATTCTTTTTCAGCTATTGTGTAGCTTGTTTCAGCTAATATATTTTTTTTACAGATAAGTAACATGATCTAATCAGAATCCCATTGAGAAAGAATGGCTCCATCAGAGGCATTTGCCTCAGCTATAAATGGTTTAGACAAGTCTGGATAATACCGAATTGGAGCGCTAGTGAAAACAATTTACAAGTCCTGAAAAGCCTGATCTTGCTCATGTGTCTTAGCAAATGGTACACTCTATTTAGGCAGTTTAGTAATGGAGGTCACGTTGGAAGAAAAATGATCAATTAACCTCCTAAGACGATTGGCAAACCCCAAAATCCATTGGACATCTTTAATTTTTTGAGGTTGTGACCAATCTGTAATTAGCTTAATCTTACATTCACCCATGGAGATGCCTTGAGGAGTTAGGATGAATCCTAAGAATTCCAACTTTGTGGTGTGAAACTTACATTTGGTGAGTTTACTGTACATGCTATGTTATCTTAAAGTTGTATGATAGTTTTCAGATGGATAACGTACTCATTTTGGGACTGTGAGTAGACAATAATGTTGTCAGTGTATACTATAACAAATATATCTAGATATGTGCGTAGAACATAATTGACAAAAAATTTAAATGCTGCAGGAGCAATACGTAGTTCTAACAACATCACATGCTCATCAAACAGTCCATAATGGGTCCGAAAAACCATTTTCCATTCATCTCCAGGCCTAATACAGACCAAATGGTATGCCTCCCTTAGATCAAGTTCAGTATAAAAGTTAGCATCTTTAACTTGTTCCTATAGTACTGGAATGAGTGAAAGAGGGACTGGTTATTTAGAGTGATGCTATTATGAACCCTGTAATCAATGCAGGACTGAAGTTCCCCACCGATTTAAATGACAAAGAATAATGGTGAGGCTGCCAGAGATTTTGATGGTCGAATAAGTCCATGCTGGATATACTTATCTAAATTACTCCGTAGGTAGATGTTCTCTTGCTCTGTGAGGGAATAGATCTGACTACACTGTATTTTAGTGCCAGGAACTAGATCAATTCGGCAATCATATGATGGATGAGGAGATAGAGTCTCTTCCTGATTTTCACTGAAGATGTCATGAAAGTTTTCATATTCCACAGGCAAGGTTATATCTTTCTCGGCAGCTGTTGAGATTAAATGTATGATCACTGAAACCCTGGTTGTCAAAGGTACCAGTTTTATACACGGTTTATACAAGATTGGCAACACCAGTTTGAGGGAAAAGTCAATTTCCTTTAAACCTAGTCTGTGCTGGGATTATGTTAACCATGGCATTCCAAAAAAATATTCCAAATTGTGGTGCATCAATTAATTCAAAATGTAGTCTGGCAGGTGATTGGACCAGATGTCAACAAAGAATGGTCTATGGTCCTGACTATGTCAGGTCTCTTTTTATTTATGGTAGGGATCCCTAATTTCAAGCAACAGGTAGTATCTATGAAATTGCCTGTGGCCCCAGAGTCTAGCATGACCACTACAGCAACTTCTTCTTGTTTGAACCTTAGAGTGGTGTACAAGATGAGATGTGGTACTGTAAAGTGTTAGCTGCTGATTTATCTGGATTTGTTTTAGTCAAGCTTGTAGGGTACTCCTGCTTATCCTATGAGCTGGATAATTTTCCGCCTCTGTAGACATGGTGATGTTAACATTCTGCTTCCAGATTGCTTGAGTCTTTGGTTTGCCAAAATATACCTGAGCAAAGTGACCTTTCTTCAAACAATACAAACAATGGCCATTCTTATGTTGTAAATTTTATTATTCGACACCTATGGACACTATTTCCATAGGTTCTGTACTTTTGTTATTGTAATAATCAGCAACCCTGCCCTTGCAACAAAGAAAGACGTGAGTTTCAGGCCAACTCCTCTCACATTTCCAAATGGATAGCCTATGGTCTAAGCATAAGACAAGATCAACCAAGTTGCTCCAATTGTGAGGTTGGGGATCAATCAGAGCTATGATGTATTTTGGCTTGTCTCTAAGTCCGCGTTGGAACATTGCAGATTATTAGCTTCTGGCCAGTTGGTTTAAGCAATCATGCAGGTAAATTGTGCAATATATGAGTGTCAGCTCCTTGCCTCCATCTCCGAAATCTAAAAACTCTCTATCGGCTGATCCTGTGGGAATATGTCAATCAAACATTTTCTCAAATTGCCTTTTAAAATCTCTCCAGTTGTAAAGAAGAGGGGTGTTGGAATTTACCAACGGTACAGCCCAAGCAGCTACATCCACTATCAAGTACGTGGTCATGAAGGCTATATATGAATTTGCATTTGGAAAGGCTGCTGGCTGAACCATAAAATGGAGATTCACCTGGGTGAGTAAGGTTTGGGTTTGAATCCCGTCCCCTGAAAACCTACTTGACGGAGCCAGAAGTACTGCAGCTGGAATAATAACTGAGACTATCTGGGGAGTTGATGCCTCAATCACTAATACTGGGGTTACTCAAATGAGCCTGGAGTTGAGCCACTTGAGTAGAAAGAGCTGAACTTTCTGTGCGGGCTGCCACCTTTTTTCATGTTTGCAAGTATTCTATACAAGTCCTTCATGGATGACTTCTTGAAAAACCGTGCTCAGGAGGAACAAATACCGTTGAGCTCAGAATTTTGCCAGGCCCAGTTCCATGTAAGCGATGCTCTCAAGATGCACTCCTTCTGGCCGCACGGACTCTGAGTTTGATATTTCACAAGAGAATCAATGTGGTAAACGGAGGGGAAGGGAAGTTCGAGAGGGTACTGCAGGGAAAGATACCTGGAAGGAAAAAGATTATTATTAGTTCTATTTCACGAGGAAGGGTTTTTATATTTCACACAAGAAAACACTGGTTGTTTCCGCAAAAAGAGAGCAAAGTCCAGAATTACAATTATTTATGTTAATTAACACAATGTTCTTGATATTCTTGAATAAAAAGCTGCAACAGTTCTGTTTAAGGTTCATTGCAAGTTACTAAAACAAGCCTATATATTCAAAAACTAATCTCTACTGATGGGGAACTAGGAGTTAGTTCCAAATGTGTTATTTTGTGTTGTGGGTGGTTGATCTCCCTTCATCAACCGCTAGTGCCGACGTAGAGCTACCCACCCCAACTAGCCCCCTTACCGGAGTGCTGTTTGTTCCAAATTTGCCAGAAGAATTTCTACTTGAAGCAAGAGGTTCGTGACAGGTGGTCTGAAAGGCGATTCAGCCCTTTTCCCTCCATCTGACAGGCAGGGCATTACCGATAAGAATAGACAATAGGTTGGCTATGTATGCCCTATCTAAATCATCAGTTTGGGACAGGGCCTTTCACTCTAAATCAATTAACTTGTCAGATTTCTTAGTGGGGCAAGTACAGTTTACTCAGCCTGAGAGAAGGTTATATCAAGGGGACCTTAAATAGGTAAACAGATTACGTAATCAGAATATTCCTGTGTTCCCAAATGTTTATTCTTCACCTGGTAATATTTCAGGAGATACGCCAGATGTGGGGAGTCCCTCTTGAGGCCTGTTTGCCGATCAACACAACAATCAACTCCCAAGATATCTGTTGAGATACAAGAGCCTCAGCCAGCAGGTGAGGATGCCCTATTCAGTCAGTGGCTGGATGACCTTCTCTGCTCTTTTTCCCCAATTCCATGAATCCCAAGAGTTCTTTAGGGCTTCTGAAGAAGCTGGTGGAGATGGTGATTGTCCTTCCCCTCTGGAGAAGGAGGCCTTGAATCCCTTTACTTTGTCACCTGGCGGTGGAACAGAGTTGGATTGTCTCCTCCTACCCTGAGTCATTCTCCCCTTCTCTAGAGGGTCTTTCCCACCTAATGTTACTGATCTGGAGATTGAGAGGTAGGGCTTCCTGGATACGGGTCTTTCTGTTACAGTTGCAAACTCTTTGTCGGTCTCTAGAAGGAAATGATCAAACATGGCCCGTAGTGACCATTGGTTATCTCTTAGCTCCTGGTGCGTTGCTAGATATTTGTCACCTACTTTAGCTCCTGAAATACTACCATTTTTACAAGCTAGGTTTGAAAAGGAATTGCCATTAGTCACCCTTGGGTTGCAGTGGGAAACATTGTGTACAACGCAGTGTTTACACCACACAACCTTTGCCATGCTGCCATTACAACGCAAGTCATTACTACGACTTGCACTGGATGCCACTCTTGGTTAAGGAATATTGTGATTTTCTATTCCAAAACCTTCCCTACTGTTATGTGGGCTGGAGTTGGAATAGAAAATCATATTAATCCTCAATCCAGCGCCCTCCAACGCAAGTCGTTGGAACGACTTGGGTTGTAAAATCCGCAATGTAAAGTACCACGATCAAAATGATCGTGTTGTACTGTCATACATCCGGTTGCAGTGGGCAATTATTACATCTTTTGGAGAACCCTAGGGAATCCTGCCCAATGTTGAACATTTAGTGTCGAGACTCTTCAGAGGGTTTGGCTTTAACGCCCTAAGGTAAAAAACCTGTTTCTACCATGGGATCTTCCTTTGGTCCTACCAAACCTCCAAGCTCCACTAGTTGAGCCATTGGACTTAGTATCATCAATGTTCATTGCTTTCAATGTTCTTTTCTTGGTTGCAATCACCATGGCAAGGAGGATTGGGGTGATTGCTCATTTGTTTGTCATTGAGGATAGAATTTTTAGATGATTTCTCCAGAAGGTTAATTCTAGGTTCCATAGAACATCTTGGATACTGACACAAGTTCTCTGATTCTATTCTTCCACCCTCTAGATGAGAGTTCTAACAATTTAACTAAAAAGATCTACAGACTATAGAAAGTCAGACAGTCTATTTATTAACTTTTGTCCTGTTAAAAGGGGAGAGAAGTCATCTTCATCCACTCTGGCTAGATGGGTCAAAGAAGTTATCTCCTTAGCTTATCAGGGCAATAACAGAGAAATCCTTCTACTATCACAGCCCATCTCACTAGGGGCATGTCTACCTCTTGGGCAAAATGGGCTCGGGTATCAACAGCAGATGTATGCATTCACGTTTATTTCGAATTACAGATCAAGTTTGGCCCGAAACTCTGAGTTATCGTTCATCTACTTCTGTTATTAACCGCTTGACCGTGGCGCAAATTCCGCTTCGGTGCTGACAGAATAATGAGTGGGTGGGGTTCCACACATGCCTACAGTGATGTCGGGAGGCCGGGTGCCGTCCGACACATGGAAGGGGTTAAGAGTGCCATGTCACTGAAATGAAGGAATTTGGCAACTGACATTAGTTTGTGTTGCGATACATATATTTTGGTATTATGAATGCACACTTTGGGAAGGTTGTTGAATGGATAACATGTGTCCCCTTCTGGGTGAAGCCTGGTCTACTTTGGACTTAGTAGTGATGGAATAGGGCAAGCAAGGGGAAGAGGAGGTAATGCCTGAATCACTTACCATTACTTCCAATACTTACGGTCATGCCTCCTTCCCTGCTCCCTCATCAGCCTTTTTTGTTAAGGCGTGTTATAAACAGGAAGTGATGTAATGGGGGAAAGGTTTTATGGGACAGTTCTTTGAAGTCATTGCAAAAGAATAAAGATGGGCAAGCGTCAGTAATGTTGTCACATTACTCATAGTAGTCAGTAATGGGATAAGTAAGGAAGAATTGGACTAATGAAGATTACCAGTAAGTAAATGAAGCGTTCACGCTCGAGAAGGAGTCAGGAAGAGAAGGTGTGTGGTACTGAAAATTCTGGGCCCATGTCATAAACATCGTCGTATCATGACGATTTTAGTATCAATAGACCGAGAATGATGAGGATACTATACACGGGTATTTTCGTCGTATTCGAGCCACGAGATCACCCTGAAATCAGAGATTCCGTTCTGAACCCTCGGGTTCCATTTTGTGCATGGAAGCCATTTTGTGATTGCTCCCACATAGGCCGATGACTAAGGCCAAAACGAGTCTTAAGGACACGTACACCTTTGCTGACTTTTGTGTGACCTGGGCAAGCTACTCCACTGCCTGAAGCCAAACCTGTTCGGTCAGTTCCTTTCCCAGTGGCCGATCGAGATTAGGATCAATACCATAAACCTTTCATCGCATACAAACCATGCCTAATCTCACACACACCTGTCTCTGTTCTTTACTTTATGGCTTGCTTTACGAGGAGGAGGTGCCTGATTTTATTAGGGGTCCGTCGATATCTGATGAAAAATGTTGGGCCTTGCCGGGTAATTGATTGTGGGCTGGACAAACTGAAAATAAGCTTGTCATCATGATTCTGCTTTTTCTTTGTCATGAAAATATGTGAATGGTCAACTGTAAAAATAAGGAATGTTTGCCTGAAGCATAATATTTTGTATAAAAAGGGAAGGCTGGCTTTGTAAGGTTGAGCAGTCTCCTGGGAATATACACCGTGTTGTACTTCTAGGATACCTGTTATTGGCTGCAGCCAATAAATTCGATCTTTGACTTCACCAAGAAGACTCTGTGTTTCTGTAGTCTAAAACAGGAAGAACTCGAAGTCTTAGGGTGTGTTCCCTGGCACCGCTGGGTTCTGAAAAACCCAGTACTTCAGTTGGTGCCCAACGTGGGGTGATTTCAGCGGTACCGGTCTAAGCCAGAGGTTCGTGAGGAGCTTCGTGTGAAATTCTGGAGGAAGGCCAACCACTTCATCGACCCCTGTATGTCGTCGTGGTCCGAAAGTCTTTGCTGCGAGGTTCCCCGCTTCCCAACGGCTACGAAGGACTGCTGCCCCAACTATCGCCCTGTTTTGGACCCCTTGATGATTTGTAGAGCGAGACGATAGACGAGTCTTCTGGTGACGTCATCTATACCTCAGTTAAGTATGAGTGGAGCGTCTCCCAGTCCTTAGTTTGGTTCTTAGTTTGGGTATCCCCTCGGGATCTTTGATTTGGAACTTGCAAGTACCAAAGCCGAGGGACTCGTGTATTCACGAGACTATCGTATTCGATAATCCTTTGAAGTTTGAAGCTAGACTAGTGAGCGAAGATGCCTAGTCTTAGCAGACTTGGAAATTTGTTTTGTCTTGGTTGTAATAGGGATTACCGATTGGAGGACTCGTGTCCGGTTCCTCCAATTGGAACTCCAACCTATGAGCTTTACGTAAAGCATGGCGTGGGCCCCATTACATATAATGAAGTATGGATCCGATATACCAGGAAAGATGGTGTTCTAAAATGGCCCCAATATGGTAGCTTTGACACGGAGATTCTAGATAATCTAGAGGTTAGACTTTTTAAGAAGAAAGCCCGGCCGGCGATGTTTGACTCTTTCCGCCTATGGCGTAAGGAAGCCAAACAGAAAGAAATTAAATTAGCAAAGAGAAATAAGAGAGAAAGGGGTATCTCGATAATGCAAGCTGCTATGCAGTTTAAAGATAACGAAGAAAAACAGGCAAGTGAGCAGTTGCACAGGCAACGTAAAATGGCGATTGATAAATGCTATCCAGTTTTGCCGCCTCTTCAGCAAGATGCTGTGCTTCCTACGACTTTGCCTACTGTATTGACTACCATTCCCGGTATTCCTTCTGATACTGCCTCTGCGTCTGCCTTGCCTCACT
This sequence comes from Lissotriton helveticus, assembly GCF_964261635.1. NCBI lineage: Eukaryota > Metazoa > Chordata > Amphibia > Caudata > Salamandridae > Lissotriton > Lissotriton helveticus. The sequence goes on along the minus strand of NC_136071.1, from coordinate 1,198,638,089 downwards.
CTGTTTTTCCTCCTGTTCTTTTGTCGACTTCTCCCTCTGTTCGCCAGAGAATGACTAATACTGTTACTAGTCTTCTATCTCCTTTCTTTGGGGCAGCAAGTATGACCCCGGTTTCAACACGCAAACAGTTGCGTAGTCAATTGCCTGATTCTAGAGAGCAGGAGATATTAGATCATTTAGCGCATAAATGGGTCACTGACCCCACAAGATATGAGTTAGAGTCTGTTATGGATGTTTTCCATCAGTGGGAAGCACCGAAACAGAGATATGTTTTTGAGAAAATGTGTGCTTTTCTTTGTGAGGAATTGGAGGACAATGATTTGGAATCCAATCCGCCTGATTTGTGCCGTGTACGGTTCGAGTTTGCAAAAGCCACGATTGTGGGTTCCGATGTTAAGAAAGCAGTTGCGACATTATTATCGTTTAGGAGTGAGGGCATTTCTCGGTCGTTGTTTGAGCCTGATGCCTCTGTTAGAAAGAAGGTGAGACAGTACCCAATGAGAGAAGTTCCTCCGGTATGGAAGGAAGCAATTCAGGCCGATGCCGCTCTTCATATTGATGCTGTACCGGCTCATTTTCAACGTGTTTGGGTACGTGTTCCATGGAAACGTGCTGAACTTTCGGCTCTTAAGCAGACTTTACCTGATCCCGTTAAAAATCCTGCAGGGTATTACAAGGAACTATCACAGACTGCAGACTCATGCATTATGAATTTAGCCGATATTGATATGTTGTTTGGGAATGTTGTTCCACAGCCTTTATGGGGATTGATTCGCCATACAGATCATGCGCAAGAGTTAGGTGACTCATGGGCTAATATTAGTGCTGCAGATGGCCGACAAGTTGGTGGTGCTAAACCCGAGCCTTTAGTTGCAGACCTCCCTGGTAGGATTGTTACTTACATGAAGACTTTAATGCCTGCGATGCGTGTGAATTGGGATAAATTGTCTGCATGTAAGCAGAAGAAAGAGGAGACAGTGTCTGATTTCTTCACCAGGTTTGAAGAAACGTTTATCGACCACAGTGGTCAAGATATGAGTACAGAAGGTGGTCAACGGTTGTTCGTTGACAAGTTTGTGCACAATTTGCTTCCCGAGCTGTGTAAGAAATTGAAAGATTCAGAGAGTTCTTGGGCCGTTTCCTCTTCAGCACAAATACTGGCTACTGCACAGTACTATGAAAATAGGGATAAAGATGAGAAGGATAGAGCAGACAAGAAAACTAAAGAATTGAAAACGAAGGTTCTTTTGCAGCAGGCGTATCCGCCTCGTGGTGGTCAGCGTGATTATCAGCAGCCTCAGCAATTTCAGAGAAACTCGCAAAGGTTCGAGTATCCTCAACAACGTGCTCTGGTAGGCCCCAATCAATGTTCATATTGTAAGGAAGAGGGTCATTTCAAGTATAGTTGCCCTATTTTGTTACAGCGTATGAATGGTGCTCCTGGTGCAAGAGGTCGAGGTGTTCAACAAGCTCCTAGAGGTAGAGGACGTGGAAATTTCCCCCAGAACGCGCGTCCCTTTCCGCCTCAAAATTCAATGAATAGTTTTGATCAGCAGAATAATGTGTCTGGTAGGACGACTCAGTACTATGCTGATGACTACTATGCAGAAGATGAGAATATGGAAGGTAATGATTTCTAGGACAGCAATAGACAAAGAGAGGGAGTCGTTTCAGTTCCAGTAGATCAGAGAGGACCTTACGTTGAGGTGATTACATCAGGTGTGTCAGAGCCTTTTCTGTTGGATACTGGTGCTACAAAGAGTTCTATTATGCACTCTAAACTCCCTGGCGCACCTTTGTCTGGCGAGACGAATGTTTCAGTGGGTTTTTCTGGCGCCCCTGTTAGGAACCCGGTTTCTAGTCCTATGTCCCTTTCTGTTGGACCTTGTCAATTCGAAGCACCCCTTATTCTGACGACAGGTTGTGGTGAGAACTTGTTAGGATTGGATCTGTTGAAAAGATTGTATGCAACCTTGTATTGTTCTCCTTCGGGAGTACAACTTACACTGGGTAAGAAAGTGATCTTCCCAATGTATTTGTCGAAGGATAAACTTCCGACAGAATTGTCGTCTCTTCCAGATATTCTTTGGGCTACTGGTCCTAACGATGTGGGTCTTTTGGAAATACCGCCATATGTTGTGACATTGAAAGCCAATGTTAAAATGCCACGCATTCCCCAATACAAGATCTCTAGTGAAGGTGAAAAGGCATTGCTAGCGATCATTTATGATTTGATTGAAAAAGAGGTAATTGAAGAGACAAGAGGCAACGTTTGCAATAGTCCTGTTCTGCCTGTTTTGAAGCGTACTGACCCTTCTCAGCCACCTGTTTACAGGTTTCTGATTGATCTTAGAGAGGTGAATAAAATAGTTGTGCCACAGTTTCCAGTTGTTCCTGATATCACTGCACTATTGACTATGATTCCAGCTTCCGCGACCTGGTTCTCGGTGATTGACTTGAAGAATGCTTTCTTCAGCATCCCGATTGCCGAGGAGAGCAGGGATATTTTCGGATTCTGTCTAGGAGGCCGAAGCTTCCGGTTTAAACGCGCTCCCTAAGTCTATTGTGAGAGTCTGTCAATCTATAGTCAGGCTTTAAAAACACAGCTTGATACGATTGTTTTACCTGATGGCGCTACCCTTATTCAGTACGTCGATGATTTGCTAGTCGCTGCAGATACTGAGGAGATTTGTAAAGAAGCCACGTTGTCATTGTTGCGCCATTTGTCTGATTTGCATCACAAAGGGTCTCTTTCGAAATTGCAATATTGTCGACAAGAAGTGACCTACTTAGGTCATCTCTTATCGAAGGAGGGAAGGAAACTGACCCCAGAAAGAATTCAGGCAATTGCAAAATTGAGTGTGCCAATTACACAGAGAGAAGTGCGTGCTTTCTTGGGTATTACATCATATTGCAGACAATGGATACCAAATTTTTCTTTGCTGACCAAACCTTTGGTAGCACTGACCTGTAAAGATACACCGAATCCCCTTCCGTGGTCTGAAGAGTGTCAGAAAAGTTTTTCCGAATGGCGTAATGCATTGTGTTCGGCTCCTGTGTTGAGTACCCCCGACTACAGTAAGCCCTTTACATTGTATGTCCATGAGAAAGAAGGTTGTGCATTGTCAATGTTGACACAACCGTTCGGAGACAAGCAGCGTCCATGCGCGTATTTTTCGTCGACTTTGGACCCGGTAGCTAAAGCATTGCCGAGTTGCTTGAGAAGCCACAGCGGCAGCAGCTGTTTCTATTCGGCAGTCTGCGGGGTTAGTGATGAATAATACATTGATTGTGATGGTTCCACATGCAGTGGACACGTTGTTAACAGGACCAAGACACAGCACTTAACTAGTGTTCGATTGTCAGGTTACGAGTTGACACTTTTAGCGAGTCATGTGCACATAAAGAGATGCAACACGTTGAATCCAGCTACGTTGTTACCGATTGTAGCAGAGACAGATGTTTCTGAACAGCATGATTGTTTTCTCAGGACAGAAGAAGAAACGAAAGGGAGAGTAGATCTTAAGGACACTCCTCTTGTGAAGTGTGATGGTACCTTATGGGTGGATGGTTCGTGCTTCAAGCTTCCGAATGGTGATACGACTGCGGCATATGCTGTTACGACTTTGCATACGATTGTTGAAACTGCACGTATCCCACATAATTCAGCTCAAGCAGCAGAGTTGATTGCACTTACGAGAGTGTGTGTGTTGTCAAAAGGAATGAAAGTGACCATATATACTGACAGCCAGTATGCGTTTGGTGTGGCTCATAGTTTTGGACGATTGTGGAAAGAGCGTGGGTTTCTGACTTCGCATGGAGTCAAGATTCAGCATGGTCAGTTGGTGAATGAGCTTCTTGAGTCACTTACTTTGCCAGTACAAGTTGCGATTGTGAAATGCAGTGCACACAAGAAGGTTACTGACGACGTTGGTCGCGGTAATGCATTTGCTGACGAAGTTGCAAAAGAAACAGCAAGGGATGTGATCAGTCGAATGTATGTTGCAGGCCCTGCAAGATGGGTTGGTGACGTTGGAATGTGTGAAGATACGATAGAGAGTGTGAAGTCTATTCACGCTGAAGCTACAGAGAAAGAGTTGAGTGTGTGGAGAGAGAGTATGGGTAAATTGGATGCAAATGGTTGTTGGGTTGAATTGTCAGAGCATCAGCGATGGTTGTTACCCGATGCGTATGTGCTTGCAGTGGTTACAATGGCCCATGGAATGGCTCATATCAGTGTAAAAGAGATTTGTAAGTTGTTGGCTCCAGTATGGCAAAATGCTTGAATTCCTAAGTGTGCAGAGAATGTGGTCAAGAATTGCATGGTGTGTCTGAAATACAATCCTGGTAGGGGAACCCCAACTCCAGCTGGTCATTTTGCGCCTCCTACGTATCCGTTCGAGGCTTTGCAGCTAGATTTCATCCACATGGAAAGGTGCAACAATTTGAAATACGTACTCGTTGTTGTTTGTGCCTTTTCAAGATGGGTAGAAGCATATCCCCTGAAAGATAGCACTGCCTTATCCACAGCTAAAGCCCTTGTCAATGAATTTTTCCCTAGGTTTGGAATGCCAAGAATGGTCTGGAGTGATAATGAGAGTGATTTGTGGGTCGAGTGATGAAGAAAGTAGGTGAAGGGCTAGGCATCCAGCAACAATTTCACGCTGCAAATCACCCCCAATCAGCTGGACTAGTAGAGTGCTACAATGGCACTCTAAAACTTAAACTGGCCAAGATACAAGCAAGCTCTGGCATAAAATGGCCCGATGCTTTACCATTAGCATTCCTATCAACAAGAATGACTGTGCATACGCGAGTGGGACTTAGTCCTTACGAAATTGTGTTCGGCTGCCCGGCCAACATATGGGGAGTGCCAAGGCCGACAAAATTCAGTGAGATTGAACACCCTGTACTGCTTGATTACTTGTATGATTCTGTCGGCTAAATTGCGTGTTTTAACAGGTTCATGATACTCTGCCTCAAGCTTCTGAAGATCCAGGTCACATCATCGATCCTGGCTCATGGGTCTTGGTGAAAAATTTCCAGCGGACAAAGAACGAACAGCCCCATTGGACAGGCCCACACCTAGTCCTGCTATCAACAAGATCCGCAGTACGAGTGGAAGGAAAGAAGCACTGGATCCATGGTGTACATTGTAAGAGGGTCCCTTTGCCTCTGCCGTACGACCGGTGGGTCCAGGAGGGTATCGCTGACGCTGAGACTGAGACTGTGCCTCGTTTTCTGCCTTTCAGCGATGCACGTGTAAAGGGAACAAACTCTGAACGTGAAAGTGACAATCTTTTGCAAGAAGCTGTGCCACCGTCAATTCGATTGGACACTACAGAGCCTGAACTTTTGTTCCAGGACCAGACATTATCTGGAAAAAGTCATTATAATCTGAGGCCGAGAACTATGGACAAATAAATACATTCCTTTTCTTTGCTATTTTTTGAAAGTGCAGCTCTCTCACCTGAGAAACTTTTTTATTTTTGATTTTCGAACCACCATCCGGGTTCAGCTGTAGGGTCGCGGGCGACAAGTCTTTGGTGTGCAAGCTGGAGACACAAGGTCGACGGTTCTGGTTGGTCCTTGGGAGTTCCCTGGACTGACAGGCGCATTCCTTAGCACCGAACACCCTACCTCCGCGAGCAGCACGGTTAGAGGATGGAGTTTTTCGAGATGGAGAGACCTGCCAAAGAAATGAACTTTAAAGCCAAAATGTGTATAATGATGACCAAGAAACGTTTTTTGATATTATGCATTTTCATGTTGTTTAGTGTAATGGTGTATTTAATAGGATATGTTTTATTCTCTTTTCGATGACATTTGCACCCACTACACAGCCCATACCTCCTTCTACTGTTTCCTCGCATTCTTTTCATCCTCTGCCTGAACATGAGTCCTCTAGAAGATTAGAGTTCTTTAATAACTCCTTCGTTCAGCTTTTGCACCAACACCAATTAGTAGTGAACACGACTAACTGTTGGGTGTGTGGTCTTATGCCTCACACTACAGACAAAGGTATCTCTTATCTGGTCCTGCCATTCAGCCATAATGGTTCTGTGTGGGCATACAGAACGATGTTCATCTACGCTCATGAAGTCAACCCCCTACGTTCTGTGAAAGATAATCCGAAGAATAGTGGTCTAGTTAAGGGTATAGTAGATATGATCAGGAAAGCTATTTCCTATGAGACTATCCCGAGAGATGAGACACTAGCATATATTGGATGGAACGTGACCGGATATGGAGTTACTCTGAGTGAGAACCAGCGAGCAAAAAGATCCTCCCCGATTTGGGTTGTACCCCATCAGGGTCATCTATGTCTGCAAGGTAATGGCAAGAATCCCAGAGCTCAGCTCGGGAAGAGTATCTGCAATGAGACGTATGTCTTTGCGTCCCAGACTTCCCCTTCGTTCCTAGCAGCTAAGGGTACCTATTTCATCTGTTATGATAGAGCATACACATGGTTGCCCCCTGACTTCTCGGGCACATGTTTTGTTTCGTTCCTGTTGCCTCCCACCTACACAGCTGCGGCAGATTACCACAAGACAAGGACAGTTAGAGGTGTCTTCAGTAAAGAAGACACTACAGGACAAGAATTGGGAGATTTCTTGAAGGGTTTTCTGCCGTTTTGGGGACCTAAGGTTAACAGCAGGAACATAAGGCAACTGACAAGGGTGGTCGAGTCCACCATAGTTGAAACTGCCAATGCCCTTAGTAACCTGACTGCTGAGCTCCAGTCGGATCGTCTTATGACTCTTCAGAACAGAGTTGCGTTAGATGTCATACTTGCCGACCGAGGTGGGGTATGTAAAGTGATCCAATCAAGTTGCTGTGTTTTCATTCCAGATAACGCTCCAACAGTGTACCAGGCCATTTCCAAACTACATAAGATCTCTGAATCTATTCATGTGGATAAAGGAGATTGGTCGTTGATGGGATGGTTCTGGGAACTGTTATCTGCCTGGGGATGGAAGATTCTAATGGTCATTGGGATGATCTTAGCCATTCTTTTCCTGTTCTGTCTTTGTGTACAGTGTGCCCCTGCTATATGTGGCCTCTGCACTACATCATGTGTAAGGAAACCTGTATCGAGAGACAAGCTAAGTAATAGGATGATGCTACAGCAACATCTCAATGAATTTATGAATATAGACCTCGACTCAGATTAGCGTGAGTGTAGGTTAATTGCCTATGTAAGGGCAAAAGGAGGGCTGTGGTACTGAAAATTCTGAACCCATGTCATAAACATCGTCATATCTTGATGATTTTAGTATCAATAGACCGAGAATAGGGGCGTGGCTTGGACGCCGATCGGGATGGCGGCGTGAGCCTGAAGCTCCGAGCCTGATCCCGTCAAATATCCTGGGAAAAAACGCTTCCGGGATGCTAGCGGCACGGGAGCCCTGCACGGAGCACCAGGGGAACAGAAGACCATTGTTGTGGACCAGCGCGGGCCTGCCGGCGGTGCCCGAATCCGATTTTAGACCCTGGGAGAGCTGCGAGCCGGACCTAAGATGGCGGCGGCCCGGGGCTGGGAGAGCTCACCGCTGGGGCGAGCGGCGCTGCAGCCGAGACACAGCAGCGGTAACTGAGCGGTGGTGTGAGCGGACGGTGGTCCCTGCCGCGGAGGGCTCACTGGTCGTGGGGGCAGCGGGGAACAACCCCCGCTGTACTGGAGGTGTCGGACCGAGGTGCCCCCCCAGCGCCTGAAGTGCAGGCCTTGTGCTGAAAGCGTAGCTGCCCGGCAGAACCAACTAATGACTGCAGTGGCGGCGTGCCGAGCCCCTGCTTGGGACCTGGAGGAGCTAGCTGGCGGTGGCTCTACATGGCTGACTACGGAGGAGCTGGGGCTGGAGAACTGGGGGCCGGGCGCGGTGCACGGCCTCAGAGCGTATTGTTGACCCCGCACCGGGGCTCCTGAGAGGCGTCTGCCGAACGGCGAGAGGAGTGCACCCGAGGAGAGGCCGCGGAACCGGGCGCCCATTGACTGGCGGCAGGGCTTGGACGCCGCGCGGTTGAGGTGGGAGCGGTGGGTCGGGGACCTGAGCTGATGGATGAGTAGGGAGATAAACTGTTGTGGAATAACGGCCCAGAACTGGACCGGTGTGGAGTAGCGCTGATCGGGGTGGCCGGGTGCGGACCGCTGGACACCTAGAGCCCCTGAGTGGCACCCTGCCTTACTTGCCTGGGGGTGGGGGTGTTGGCGCTAGGAATCACGTTGGGCGGAGTGGAGCAAAGCGCTGGAACAGCATTGTGGGCACAACCGGATGGTTGGAGGTGAACGCGACCTCCCAGCAAAGAGAATACCAGACAACGAGCAGCCATCTTTGATAGCCGGTGGGAGCCTGGGGGGTGCACTGAGACTGACTCTTGGTAGTGACCGCCACTTCTGGAGGGAACGCTGAGCCACTGTGTGGACGGGGAGTTCAAGGGGCCTCCTTCGCAGCTCGGATGAACGTTGGGTCCGGGATAACCCCCGGAGACAGCCTTGGCCCGGTTTCTGCAGAGGACAAGATGGCCGCCGAGGGCGGCGAACTGACGCTACATTGGGAACGGAAACGGGTGAAAATACCAGATGTCGGTGGCGGAGCCCAGGAGGACCAGGAAAGCTTGGCGCAGGAAAGGAGGCTGACGGCAAGGCTGGATGGAATACTGGAGGCGATAACCGCGAACAAGGAGTCCCTGCATCAAGATATAGCGCAGGTGGCCACGGGGCTTGGCCTCCTGAAGGCGGACCACGCTAAACTCAAGGATAGGGTGAAAGAAAACGAACTACTGTTGCAGGAGCTGAAACCCGCGGTGGTGACCGCAGAACATAAACTTTCTGACATCCTCAGTCGCCTAGCGACGCTCGAGAGGCGTGCAGAAGACTCCGAAGGCCGCAATAGGAGGAATAACGTGCGGGTGGTATGCCTGCCGGAGAAAGTGGAGGGGGATGACGCGGTAGCGTACATGGAGACCTGGTTTAAGACGGTCGTGGCCCCGGAGGGACTCTCCCCCATCTTCTCTCTGGAGCGGGCACACAGGGTCCCGGCCCGTCCGCCTATGCAGGGCCACCCTCCCAGACCGATGGTGGTCCGCCTGCTGCACTTCAAAGACCGTGACCTATTGATACAAAGGGCTCGCTCTGCAGGCCCCTTCCAAGTGGACAATAGCCCGGTCACGGTTTTTCCTGACTACACACAGGAGGTCCAAAGAAGCAGGGCCTCCTATCTGGCCGTGAAGAAGGAATTGAGAGATGAGGGCATACAGTACTCTTTGCTCTTTCCGGCGAAGCTGCAAGTGATCCTAGATGGTACGGCCCATTTCTTTCAAACTCCTGATGAAGTGTGGTCGTGGCTCGAGTTGTACCGTGCCGGTACGGATCGTAGAGGTAAAGGAGGTAGAGAGAGGCAGCCATTGGTCAAGGTGCGGAAATCACAGCGCCTCCGCAAAAAGGATAAACTCAAGAGAGCGCAGCAGGCGGATCAGATGGCGGCGAACAGGAAGGGAGCACTTGCCGCGACGGCGATCATCACGGGCTTGCAACAGGAGAGAACACTGCTGGAATCGGACTCTGGCTAAGACGATGGCAAATCTAAAGGGGACGTTTCGGATGTGGATAGCTCCGGGGGGCCAGCGGTCACCCCACAGACGGCGGATGGTCTATTTAATGAATAACACTGCCTGCGGGCCCTGAGTTCTGGCCTCCTGCTGGAGCGAGCTGCCCTGGTGCTCTGAAAATTGGCAGGTACTGTGCGGAAATGCTGACTGGGGTCAAGGGCTCGGGGCTAGGGCCTCGCCTGCTCCGGGTCCGCTCTGACTACCCCTTCTGTGGCCCTTAAGGCCTTCTGTGGTGGCGACTACAGAATAAGGGATTGGGTGTTGTGTTACAGGTTTGGATGGGGTCTGATGCAGTGTTGTTAGGTCCTGTTCTGGGGAGTGGGGTTGAGGGTTTTTTTTGGGGTGTTTTGTGAGGGGGGTTCGACTGCATTGATGTGGGTAGTGGGTTGATTACAAGACAGTGGTTGGGTGATGGCAGCAATGGGGATGTTACCTAGGTTGAAATGCCTCACATGGAATGTTCGCGGACTTCGAACTATGTCTAGACGGTATAAGGTGCACGCCCATTTGGTGAGGCGAGGCGTCCAGATTGCACTGTTACAGGAAACTCACCTGACCAAGCCCGAATGTGCTGCACTGCAGAGGAGGTGGCATGGCCAGGTGTTTGGCACTGTGTATTCGGCGTTTGCCAGAGGGGTGCTGATATGGGTGAGGGCGGGGATCCTGTTCCAGGCTACGAATCAGTTGGTCGACCCTGAGGGACGGTTTGTGGTGGTAGAAGGGAGATTGTATGGCCGAGATGTGGTGTTGTGTAGTGTGTACGCCCCCAATTCTGACCAGGCCCGGTTTTTTGACGGCTTGTCCGGCTCGCTGGCGCACTTTCTGGCGGGCCCCATTATCCTTGGTGGTGACTTCAATTCAATTACTGATGTTACACTAGACAGGTCGCATCCCCCACTGTCTGACTCCCCAGTGCGCAGGCTAGCAGCCCATAGGAAAAATTGGCAGGAGAGATGGGGCCTTATAGATGTCTGGAGGGAACAGCATCCTGAAGTTAGGGATTATTCCTTCTTCTCAGCGCTACATGCATTACACGTTAGGCTAGATTCAATCTTGTGTGGCGGCCCTTTGGCGGCCATGACAGCACATTCGGAATACCTGGCTAGGACCATTTCGGACCATAACCCCCTACTGGTGACGGTGCAGTGGCAGCAGGCGAGATCGGCGGTTCCATCATGGAGACTGCAGCCAGCTGCATTGGAGGATCCGGTGTTTAGTGACACGGTCCTCCAAGGAATCGAGCATTACTTTGATGAGATGAAGGTTCTGCCACCACGAGATCGGTTGAATGGGATGCACTGAAAGTGGTGGTGAGGGGAGTATGCATGGGCAGGTTTCCGAATGAAAGGGCGACGGTTGTGTCTGATCTGGAGAAGGCAGAAGGATTGCTGAGGGATCTGGAGCAGCGTAGACCGGAGCGACCGGAGTTGCAGGGACGGTTGCTGGAGGCGAAAGAAGTGGTTGCAACAGAAACGGAGCGCTTGCGATGTTTTGATTATAAGTTGTATGCCACCAAAATACATGCAGAGGGGGATAAAGTGGGCACACTACTTGCTAAACTAGCTAATCCGGATCTCAGAGGTTTCCCGGTCATGAACATTAGAACGGAGTCGGGGGAAGTGGTTTATTCACAAACTGCAGTTGTGCGGCGCTTCCAAACATATTATACGAATCTCTATGAGAGTCGGCTGGAAGTGGAAACCCCGGAGATAGGGGACTACCTAGGGACGGTTTGTCTGCCAGTACTGGAGGCAGAGATAGCGAAGGAGTTGGGGGGCCCCATTACACTATCAGAAATACGGGTGGCCGTCAAACAGATGGCGAGGAATAAGACACCGGGGGTGGACGGCCTACCGATTGAATTCTATGCGAAATTTATAGATGTTCTGGCGCCTAAGATGTTAGCAGTGTATTCTGAGGCACTGACACTGGGACGCTTACCCCAATCGATGAGGGAGGCGTTGGTGGTGCCGCTCCTGAAGCCTGGCAAAGACGCTTCCGACGTGACGTCGTATAGACCTTTGTCTATGCTGACAGTGGATTATAAAATTTTGAGCCGCATTCTTGCCACTAGGTTACTTCCGTACATGACCACACTGGTACACCGGGATCAGGCTGGATTTATTCCGACCAGAAGCACCTCTCTGAATGTTCGCCGCCTGGTCCGCATACTGGACGATGTCTCGGACTCGGACCAATTGTCAGCAGTCTTGTCGATCGATATAAAAAAAGCTTTCATTAGCCTGGAATGGAGGTATTTAGATGGGGTGCTGGAGAAGTTCGGCCTGGGGGCTGGATTTGGGCGGTGGACGAGGGTGCTTTACTCGTCCGCTACAGCCAGAGTACGGTTGGGACCCGTCATATCATCGGACTACCCGGTGAGTAGAGGAACGAGGCAGGGATGCTCGCTTTCCCCCCTGCTGTTCGCTTTGGCAATGGAACCGCTGGCGGCACGGGCGAGATCAGGAGCTTGGTACAAGGGGATTGTCTGCGGGGTGGAGACTCACCATATCTCGCTATACGCGGACGATTTGCTGCTGTACCTGGAGGACACAGGGAGGGCACTGGAGGGAGCTGTGGAGATGTTGTCTGACTTTGGCAGACACTCGGGCCTTAGAGTCAACTGGAATAAGACGTGGGTTTTCCCATTGCGGGCAAATACGCGGTATCCCCCTCTCACCGCGGATATGGTTTGGGAGGACACATGCTTTACATACTTGGGTGTCCGCATTTACCACGAAACCGCTGATCTATTAGAGGGAAATGTCGGACGTTGTATAAGGGCTCTGAGAGGATGTATGGCTTTTTGGGCCTCCCTCCCACTGTCGGTACAGGGCCGGGTGGCACTGCTAAAGATGGTGGCTCTCCTGAGATTGTTATATTACTTTCGTACTCTACCGATTTGTATCCCGCAGCGGATGTTCAAAGATCTTAGGACAATGACCATCGAATTTATCTGGGGGCGCGGAAGGCGTACGGTAGCATTGAACACTCTGATGAGGCCCAAACTTGATGGAGGGTTAGCGGTCCCCGATTTTGAATTGTATTACCTGGCGGTTCAGTTGCAGGTGTTGTCGCTAAATGTAGCTAAAGAATTTAGAGGCCCGGAACGGGAACGAGGGACCGGTATACAACGGCATGTCCTCTCGTACATAATACTGCGGCAGAAACTAGATTTGAAAGGCCTGCCAGTGGAAGAGAAGACTCTCCGGCTGAGTTGGAATAGGAGTCTGCGGAGGGTGAACGCAACTCGTCCATACGCGCCGGAGATCCCGTTGGGGATGTTGACTGCGCTCCCACATGGGGGCGATTGGTCCCCGTTGTTAGAATGGGAGGAGCTGGGTTTGCTAATGGTGGGGGACTTATTTGTCGATGGGATGTTGGTCCCCTTCCGGGTCCTGCAGGACCAATATGGCCTCCCAGATGGACACTACCTGTTGCATGCAGCGGTGGTGGCAGCGATGCAAACGTATTGGAAAGGGGTTCGCACGGAACCGGACACCACCATGGCTTGCCAATACGTGGTGATGGCGGCGGGTACGATTAAGGCGGTAACGTGCCTTCACTCTAGAATGCTACGTGACGGGTTGGAGCCGCTGACTACCCTCAAAGAAATGTGGGAAGAGAGTCTGGGCAAACCGATACCGGACACGGTTTGGAGCCAAGTGTTGGAAAGGACATGGAAGGGTAGCAGAAATGCCCGCTTCCAGCAGGTGCATTTCTTTGTGCTGCATAGGGCTTACCTAACCCCGGGGAAGATTAGACGTTACTTTCGAGTGCAGGACGCGGCATGCCCAAGGTGTTTAGTGCCGGAGGTAGAGCTGGAGCACCTCTTGTGTGATTGCCCGAAATTAGGAACGTATTGGCCCGAGGTGGGAGAGCTTTTGAACACAGTAACTGATAGAGAGGTGGAATTCGACATGGCGACGTGCCTCCTGCTCTGGTTCCCCCATACAAAACGAACAAAAATTACGAGTAAATTCATAGACCTGGGACTCATATTGGCCCAAAGAGAAATTACCTGGCATTGGAAATCCAGAGAGGGCCCGTCGTTCAGGAGATGAATGAATGAGTTGTTGAAGTGGTCCAGATGCGAGAGTGTGGTTAGAATGCGGAAGGCCACCAAGACGGGTAATGAGAAGGGCTTGGAGGCAGGGAAAGCTTGGGAGACGATAGTGCAGGCGCTGCGTGACTACCTGACGTTGGATGAAGGGCGAGAGCAATCAGAGAGTGAGGTGGTGTGAAACCTGGAAGTGCGGTCAGTTGCCCTAGATAAGTAGAGAACCCTAGAGCCTAATCCCATGCATAATACCCACATCAATGGCAGTTAGAGGGAGGAGGGGGTAGGGCAGGTTTTGGGGACCCGCTGTAGCTCTAGGAGTGGTGCCTGTAGGTGGGACTCGTAGCAAGTGCCAGACAGAGTAGAACCAAGGGGTGTGGGATCTTGGGCACAGGCGTAGTGGTCACCGAGGGGTCTCAAGACAGTCACCAGGGGGGGTACTGACGAGGAGCTGCAGAGGCGGGCACAGTTGATACTAACGTAGCTGGATAGGCTAGCTAACTACACTAGGCGGGGCTTCGAGAAGGGGGATTTGTTGGTTGGAAAATGCAGATACTACATTTGGTTGTTGACCAGGTACCTGAGTGAGAAGGTCACCGTGCCACTATGCCGGAATACCGATACGCCACCCAGCCTCCGGGATGTGGGCGAAATGGCTGTGTGCAACTTTGTTGTTACTATAAGGCGTTAAGGTGACAAAGGTGTAATGGTTGACTTAATTGGATGCTTTGCTTTTCATTATGCAATAAAAACATGTTTAAAAAAAAAAAAATCAATAGACCGAGAATGACGAGGATACTATACACGGGTATTTTCGTCGTATTCAAGCCACGAGATCACCCTGAAATCAGAGATTCCGTTCTGAACCCCCGGGTTCCATTTTGTGCATGGAAGCCATTTTGTGATTGCCCCCACATAGGCCGATGACTAAGGCCAAAACGAGTCTTAAGGACACGTACACCTTTGCTGACTTTTGTGTGACCTGGGCAAGCTGACTCCACTGCCTGAAGCCAAACCTGTTCGGCCAGTTCCTTTCCCAGTGGCCGATCGAGATTAGTATCAATACCATAAACCTTTCATCGCATACAAACCATGCCTAATCTCACACACACCTGTCTCTGTTCTTTACTTTATGGCTTGCTTTACGAGGAGGAGGTGCCCGATTTTATTAGGGGTCCGTCGACATCTGATGAAAAATGTTGGGCCTTGCCGGGTAATTGATTGTGGGCTGGACAAACTGAAAATAAGTTTGTCATCATGATTCTGCTTTTTCTGTGTCGTGAAAATATGTGAATGGTCAACTGTAAAAATAAGGAATTTTTGCCTGAAGCATAATATTTTGTATAAAAAGGGAAGGCTGGCTTTGTAAGGTTGAGCAGTCTCCTGAGAATATACACTGTGTTGTACTTCTAGGATACCTGTTACTGGCTGCAGCCAATAAATTCGATCTTTGACTTCCCCAAGAAGACTCTGTGGTTCTGTAGTCTGAAACAGGAAGAACTCGAAGTCTTAGGGTGTGTTCCCTGGCACCGCTGGGTTCTGAAAAACCCAGTACTTCAGGTGGTGCACCGCTTGAAGTGGGTACCGGTCCCAGGATGCTTGTTTCCGGTTCAGGGAATACCTGGCTTGGCAGTTCTGGCTGGACTGTTCCCATGAGGCACAGGGTCAGACTGATTTGCATATGGCTGTGTCTGAACTGAGGTGGTGAAGTGATCTAAAGAATGGTGATGGATTCAAACCAGATCTGTGCCTGGGGGTGAGTGTCTGAAAAGTTTCAGCGCTCCGTCCATCATCTCATTGTGTTTGCTTGCTGGTGAGGGACGCCACGTTCCGGCTTCCAGGCCGAGATGTTTGCAATGCGCAGTCAGACGTTGGCGCCCAGGTGTTTGCGATGCTGTCTGCTCCGGAGCAGAGAGGCCTCCTTTCAAGTCTCAGGCCTCTAATGAGCGCCTTCAACGCTCTGACATCCAGCACACGCGTCCCACTCCCAGGACCGCGTGCGCTCGCGAGGGGCTGATCTAATATCCATTTCAAATGCGTGTCTGATCCGCAGCCAGGTGTGTGATGCGCCCTCCCCGCGCCTCAGATACCTGCAGAATGTCAAAACCAGCCGGGCTCAGGCGGTACTGCGCCTTCCCGCCAAATTCTGGCGCCTTCACGGATTTCCAGCTGCGGAAATGGACTCCACACGATATCTTCATTGTGGGGCAGATTTACAATAACTGGTGCATCCCTGCATATCAGCAGGGATGCGCCAGTTATTGTGAGCCATGCCTCCGCCACCATGGATGCGCCACATTTACAATGTGGCGCACCATGGGGCAAAAACGGCACAGATGCGTCACGCTGCTGTGCCGTAAAGGTGTCGCATTGCTGGAATTGCGTTGCAAGCGTGATGCAGCTCCAGCAATGCTCTGGGGGGCCTATTCTTACAATGCTGCGTCAATCCTTACGCCTGCTTCAGGCAGGTGCAGGGTTTTGCCGCAGCATGGGCTGAAAAGTGACTGAGTGAAATCTTGTAGATTTGACTCAGCTACTTTCAGGGGGCGTTCCTGCACCGGAACGCCCCCCCCTGCGCCGGAACGCCTCCTTCTGGCGCCAGGCTTTACAACGTGACGCATCTCCCAGATGCGTCACGTGGTAAATACCACGCACCATGGCGCATCTTTTGACGCAAAAGCGGCGTGAAAGGGGTACAAGGAGCTTGTAAATCTGCCCCTGTCTCTTTAAAAGGCCCTGTTTGTGCGCACGGCTTTACTTTGTAAGCAAAAAAGAGTAGCAAGCCCAACATGTTAAGAGAAAAGCAAAGAAAAAGACATACATGCGCTGGCGATGAATGAACAGCGCTGTGTCTCTGTGTGTGGCTAAGGCATACAAACAGCTCACACCTCCTGACACTCACTAATTATGGTCCGATTCCTCCCCCCCTTGGATGTAATTAAAGAGAATGCCACTGATGCTCTGATCTTTACCGGCTCAAAGATAAGCACACCTAGGGGCAGATTTACCAGCCCCTTGCGCCTCTTTTACGCCGCCGTTGCATCACTTTTGTGACACGGGGGGTGCAAAGCCAGCGCCATGCTGCGGGGTATTTACAACGTGAAGCATCTGGGAGATGCGTCACGTTGTAAAGCCCTGCACCATCAGGGGGCGTCCTGGCGCAAGGGAGGACGTTCCTGCGCAGGAACGCCTCCTAAAAGTGGCTGAGTGAAATCTACAAGATTTCACTCAGCCACTTTTAAGCCATGCCGCGTCCAAACCCTGCACCTGCTTGTAGCAGGCGTAAGGATTGACGCAGCATTTTAAGGATAGGACACCCCGAAGCCTTGCTGGAGCTGCGTCGCGCTTGCGACACAACTCCGGTAATGCGCCGCATTTACGCATCTGTCCATTTTTGCCCCATGGTGCGCCGCATTGTAAATGCGGTGCATCCTTGGTGGCGGAGCCGTGACGCACAATAACTGGCGCATCCCCGCTGATATGCAGGGATGCGCCAGTTATTGTAAATCTGCCCCCTAGTGTCTGCTCCACCGCAGAGCTGGTCAGACATAAGCCAGGAGTCCAGCAGGATGAGAGGGGGAGGAGGAAACCAGGCCCCTGAATCCCAAAGAACATACAATATACGACCCGAACCCGATCAGCAGAGCAAAGAACCTCTTCGAGGCGCTATACAGAGTACTACCTGCGCAGCAATGCTCAGTTGCTACGGATCCATCCTTCGCCCAGAGGCTCAGTAAGTGAGACCCCGGCCTCCACGTTGCTGGGAGAGTCGTTCTAAAGGTTTCTCCCGGATGGGATATTAGGGCCATCCTGTTCCCAATGCCTGGCAGCCGAGCTTCCCTAGTGAGGGGCGCCCCCTGCTGGAGTCTTCAAGGCCCTCGTCAGTCATGGCGACTAGTTCTGGCCGCACTCCCTCTGCTCACTCAGGGATGTCAGTGCGGCTGGGGCTGTGAATGAGCTCCGCGCTGACCTGCACCTAGAACTGATCGTCCTTTTCAGAGGCGCCTGGAGGCGGGGCTGAGCCTGAAGCGGACATTATTAGAGAAGACATCATAGAGTGTGGAGAAGCAGGTAATTACAGCCCACTTCTTTAACTCCCTCAGAGTCCCCCCATTCCCTCTCGGGTAAAACTGCTCAAGAGACTTGTCTACCCGCACGTAGAGACATCTTCAGGATGCTTACCGGGAAACAGGACACAGCTGGTTGGCTTTCATAGCTGGATGCATAGCTTAATTTGTGCCGGGGCCCTCGTCAAGAGGCCACTAGAGCGTGCACCACTTACAGTCCCTGCCATGCTGCCAGTGTCACTACCAACACTACTACTGAGCATCGCAGTCCTCCAAGGGTGACAATTCAGACGATTAAAGGCCCCCAAAGCTATATCAATGTCTTGGAAGGAGGTAGTAGCCATTTAAGGAATATTGAACTAATAGACAATTGTTTCTTTGCTCGTCTCTCTATTAGACAAACAGCGCCGCCATGTGGCAGACTATCATAAGTGCCAGTGCTGATAATTAAGTGCTAATGTCAAGCACCGGAAACCACCTGCTGAAATTAAGCACTGACTGGATGACCAAAGGAAGTACATGGATTGGATGAGTTTGGAGTTCACATATAAGACCTCGATTCAGCCTTTCACATGTCAACCACGCTCTCCTTTCGGCCACTTTAGCTGTATGAGACCGACACCGCTCTTAGGCCACTTGTGTTCCGGTTCAGGGTGGACCTGGCCCGGCAGTTCAGGCTGGGCTGTGCCCATGAAGAGCAGGGTCAGGGCTCATTTGCATATATCTGGTTACCATCCAAGGTGGCATTATGGGCAGAAAAACGATGGACTGGAATGTAGCCCTAAGAATTACCAGAGCTCCCACCCATCACTCTCAGGTATTTTTCTTGTCTTCATTCCTCTAGCGGTGGCAGCCCCCCCCCCCCCCCACCCCAGGCTGGGTCCTAAGATGGTTAAACTCATCTTCGATGCACAGAGCACAGCTGGAAGGGCCTAATATGTGGTTCTTTGTGGAACAGGCTCAATGTTCTAGGCTCTCTCCTATTTTCTCTACGTTTGTAACTTGTGTGAACACCAGTCGTTGAAATATTTGGATAGCTCCAGGAAGCTTTGGGTAGGAGTGATTGGTAAATACAAATAACAGAGTAACATAATATAACATGGAATAAAGGGCGGAGGCCCCCCGCACTAGAGTACGCCTGGTATACCCGGTCCCTTGGGTCAGTGGCAGTGACCTGGGCCCACGCTCCACACACTTCACAGGGAAGGTACCCTTCCCTCTGCTGCCCCCCAGCGGCCACACGGTAGCACGCCACTGCCTGTCAGTGCAGCCCCCGGCTGCCTTTGTGCCACATTCCCATGCTGGTGTCCTGCCTGTGAGTGACATGTTCACGTCCCTTGCGTGAGACTTGGAGTGACGCAATCTCTCTTACTCACAACACTCGATATGTGCGTGGCTGCTAGGACTGGGCGGTAAATTCCATTCCGCTCACGGAATTTGCGGAATTTGGGTAATTTCGCGTTGTGCGGACAACGCAGGATTGTCAAAAATTCTGCGATCTGCAGCTTCGTGGAATGTTTTGTCTGTTCGTGCTTTCAAAATGCGTGTTCACAAGATATTTCCCCCGAGCACGCATACAGCATTCACAAACAGGAATAAAGCATTGCGAATGGACAGAACAAGCAATTCTGCGTGTTAGTGGAATGTGAATGTAAATGTACAGGAATTTATATAGCGCAAATCACCAAGCGGTTTCTAAGCGCTTGCTTAGGGAACCCGTCCTGGTATTCCCCTGTGAGATAACCCCGGCAGGGTATCCGCAAGGTGAAAGCCAGGCATCCCGCCGCGAGGGGCCGTTGTGGAGATTAAGCAAGCTATTGCCCAGAGTCGCAGAGTGTGAACCCGTGAATCGAGTAGGCACCGGAGCAAGAATTGTCGAGTCCATGGACATTTTAGGACTCAAGACCCTGCCGCGCCGGGAATTGAACCCTGGTCCCGGGCTGACCTCTGCTTCCAGGTCTGCCTCCTCTAACCAGTGAGCCACACTTCTCCGTACTTGCGGAGACTTTTTACCATTACGCGGAGCTTTGTGTAGAGCGACTACGTAAATTCCACCTACCCCTAGTGGCTGCCCACTCAACTCCCTCCTCACCACAGACCACCTTCAAGCTCCTTCAGTGAGAAGAGGCTGACCCGCATCACCTGCCTCCTCCATAGGATGACGCAGAGGTGGAGTGGCCACCTCTCTGAGTAGCATTCCCAGTGCCTCAGGTGCCAAAAAAAGGCAGTGAGTGAGGAAAGATTAGGAAATGCACCTAGAATGGATTTCCAGCTGATAACTAGAGGCAAACTGTGCAGCCTTCAGTTCTGATTAGTCTGTGGATTTTAATGCCAGTATTTCCAACCGTGCTCCCTCACTTCTCTGCAGCCAATGGGAGTGCGGATGATGTCATCATCACAGATTCTGGTTGACTCTTTTAAATAGTGAAATGTGGCTCATAAAGAACACACAGGGGACTGGAGCCCGCCCGTTGCTTACCATTAGTTGGCTTTCCTTGTCACTCTTATTTGCCTGCTTCTTATTCGTGTCCCAGCTTGTCAATCTTGTGTTTGTCCATGCCATGGAGCATTTCCTCTCTGCGTCAGTTTTGATTGGTTGCCTTCGCTGCTCCCACTGCTTACTTTTCAAGAACCTCTTTTTTCTTTTGTGTTAAGCTCTCCATGTTTTCTAGCTGCCTCATTCATGCAGTGGTGGCCGGCATGGCTGGCGGCTGGCGGGGGCAGGCGAGCGCATGGGTGTCGGGCTTGGGGGTGTGTGTAATATAAAAGAAAAGAATGCAAAAAAATTAACTTCCCTTGCTGCCGGGTCCTGCGTCTCTGATCCTGCCGCCTAATCAAACTCTAGGGGGGTACAGAAAGCAAAGCCAGGACCCACTGACCACCCACTCTTCCCCTGCTCTGCTCCGAGAGCAGAGCAGCCACGCCCGCCCACCCACTCGCCAAGCAGCACAAGCATAAAATGATGATAACTCAAAGTTATTATCATTTTATTTATCTACTTCGCACTGCTTAAAAGCAGTGGGGCGGCGCTCCTCGGCCATAAGGGAGGAGCCACCATTTTATTCATGTTCTTTTCTTACCCTACACACTGAGATTAGGGGTGGGCGATAAATTCCACTCCGCCGGCAGAGTTCACTGAATTTTGTCCATACCGCCTTACGCTTGTAACGCGGAGTTCCAGCCAAACTCCACCAACCATCGTGTGGTGGAGTTTTACCTAGCGCATATCTCGCCAACGGTAAGTTGATGAGTGTGCGTGAGAATTGCCGTCCCTAGTGTGTTTTTCAGGCACTAGGAGGGCACCGGCTGAGATTTTCTTAACGTGGTTGTCACGGGCAGTCGCGTTTGTTCGCAGTAAGAAAGCTACCACGCCAGTAGAAACTCTACTCAAGAGGCAGCAAAGAAGCAGCACCCTCTGGTCCACCATGTGTTGCTGTTCACAGTGATTTTGCAGTACAGAACAAGCTGCCGGAGCTAAATTTCAGCGTGAGCAGCATGACGTGCTGTTTTTCACCCACTCAGGAACTCTGTGAAATCTGGCAGAATTTTCATGTAACTCCACAGAATTCCGCTGAGTGCGTTAAAAGTAAAATGACGATCGTGAACATTGCATGCACCATCTTGTTTAGTGGGAATGTCTATGTATACGTAAGCTGCAGCCATTTTAGCCATCACAGCCATTTTGTACTCTGCTGGTCACCTTCGTTTCACCCTGTCCTTGCTAGCATCCTTCTGACTCTCTGACCAAACCTGATATGTGTGCTGGGGGCTATAAACCCTATTGTCACGACAAACCTTAGTGCCACTTGCTGCCCCAAACTCGTTTTTCCTTTCATCTCTGTTTACAGACAAGCCTTTGGACAATCTTCCCCCACCGCACCTAGTTACTCAAACCGGTCCCAGACACTAAAATGACCCTTGCAGACATGATTTATTGCACTACAAACAGCGAGATTTGTTTTACCAACAATGGGACCTGTTTTAATCAGCAGAACTGACTCTTAGATCTGGCAGGTCTCACATGTTTTAGACTCTGAAGAAAGGTCCAGCTGCAAGATACCATTGTCTGTTTGACCTGGGTGGGGAGAGAATTACTGTTGGGTTTGTGTGACAACCTGCCCGGGGCGGGGACTCCAAGCTTGTGTAGCCATGTTGATAACACAAAAGCATTGTGTCAAATCTGTATAAAAGAAAGAGGCAAAGAGATGCAGTTAGAACACCTCCCTGAGACATCCCGGTGTCTGCAGTTGACGTGGTCTCCTCTTGAGAGTAATAAACCTTTTTCTTGCCTTCCAGTTCTCAGCGCCTGCCTCATTATTTTGATAGCCAATCCAAAGTGAATTAAAGGTGGCCCTGCGCCGGGCAGCATTGGGGATCTTAGGAGACTCGCTGCTTTTTACAAATTGGCGTCCCAAAAGTGGGGCCCATCGGCAGCACGTGGGTCCTGTAGGAGAGGTCCTAATGACGGAGTGAACATCTAAATGATTAGGGTTAACCTGTCCTGAAAAGACCCTCGTCTGGCTGCCGTTCAACTGAACTTCATCAGTTCCCAACGGACCTCTCTCGAGTGACCTGCGGTCCTGACTGGGACCTTAGAGGAGTGCCGCATTGATATTGGAGTGAGAGGACAATCAGGCGCTGGAATGCGAAGGGGAAGAACTGTCCCTACGGTCCGGGTAATGTCGTGAAAAAACTACTTTAATTAATTGATTGATTGTTTGAATAGTTTGATCGAATACTAGTATTCGTTTTTTGAGTTATTTGAGACATTCCCTGCTTGCAAACAACAGAGAATAGGAATATTCTCTCTCTTTGCAGACAGCAAAGGACAGGTAGTGCATGCTTTTTGCTGTGGGAAACGCTGTTGGGGACATAAGGCTCGGTGATCTCATGCGCAGCAGTCACTCCAAAGTACCACTCGCACCCTGCTGCTTGCTCGCTTTTTAAAATATTGTATTTTACCTGCAAGTAGCTGCTATCTTGCACAGTTCTTTTAAAATTAATTTCCTCCTTACCTCCTGCGCTTTCTGCCTGCACCCCGGTCCACCACGGGGCTCTCCCGATTGTTGTGGAGGGTGCAGGCTCACGCAGGATGGCAGTCTTTCCTCGCTGCCAGTTGGGGGCGGAGCACCGCGATTAGCTCCGTGCCGCTGCCTTTAACTGGGGCTGTGCTTCTCCTCGCACTGTGGACACGCGCTGAAAGGTACGCTTTGGGAAACGTTGTTGGGGACATAAGGCTCGGCGATCTCATGCCCAGCAGTCACTCCAAAGTACCACTCACACCCTGCTGCTTGCTCGCTTTTTAAAATATAGAATTTTACCTGCACCTAACTGCTATCTTGCACAGTTCTTTTAAAAAGAATTCCTCCTTACCTCCTGCGCTTTCTGCCTGCACCCAGGTCCACCACAGGGCTCTCCCAATTGTTGTGGAAGGTGCAGGCTCACGCAGGACGGCAGTCTTTCCTCGCTGCCAGTTAGGGGCGGAGTACCGCGATTAGCGCCGTATCCCCACCTATAACTGGGAATGTGCTTCCCGTCGCGCAGCGGGCGCACGAAACGCAAGCCCGTCTGCGCCCGTCCGCGGCCGACCGTGGCCAGGGCCACACACCCTGCCCGATTCTCCCACAGTTACACAGCAATGGAGCTTAAATCCCTCCAGGGAAAATGGCCCATTCACCCTGACCTCCTCAGTACGTTAACCAACATCGGGATTCTGTCACCCAAAAATGCCACCCCGTCCCTTCCTCGGACCCTCTCCACCACACACCCCACACAAGTCCCAGGGTTCCATACCCTAAAACCCCCTCCTCTCCTCCAGTTTAAACCACGACCATTTATCATATGGTACCTAAACACTCACTAGTCAAGCACCAGCTCGAGATTTTCCATCTCTTGACCTCTCCGTCAAGCCAGGCATCTTGCTTTTATCTGAAACATGGCTCTCATATGAATCCATGCCGGACATACTGGCCGCCATCCCTGACAACTACTATATCCTTCAGGCAAACAGGCCAGTAGGCAAGGTGGGGGGGGGGAAGAGTTGCAGCCAACATCTCTCATTCCTACAAATTCACTTCCCTCACCACCCCCAAAATCCTCTCCGCTGTTATCTTGCTGTACAAACTCGATTCCAAAAGTCTCCCTTTAACTTGTGCCCTCGTCTACAGGCCTCCTGCCCACTCGCCTAATTTTCTCCAGCTATTCAGTGGCATGACAGCCGAGCTAGCAAAAAATCATGCCAAAATCCTCATTATAGGGGACTTCAATTACTGGCCCCATGACATGCGCGAGAGCGCCTGCTCGACGGACTTCACTGAATCACTAAACAGCCTGAATTCTACTGAGCACATTAAAGTGACCACCCACAATAAAGGACACACCCTGGACCAGGTCTGGAGTTCAAACCGGGACATCATTGATCTCCAGATCTCCCCCTGTGCCTGGTCTGATCACTTCTTTAACTCTTTCTCCATTATCAAACCCACCACTACCAAAGCCCCTACAACCAACAATATCATGGTCAGGAAGTAGAGTTGGTTAGATATCCCTACCCTCTGTGCATCCCTCACTTCTGCTTTGCCCAGCACCTCCCAACCCTCCAACCCGTCACTCTCTCTTCACACAGGCTGAAGATCTCAACACCTGGCTGGCCCAGGCTAGAGACAACTTTGCCCCTCTGAAAGAACGTAGGAAGAAGAGGCCCCACGGTGCCCAGCTCTGGTTTACTAAGGACCTCAAAGACAGAAAACTCGCGCTGCGCCAAACCGAGCGCAAGTGGTGACTGGACTACTGTCCCCTCAAGAAATCCACCTTTCTTGCGGCCTTACAAGACTACAAAACTGCCTTCCTCCTAGCCAAAACTGAATATTTCTCCGCTAAAATCTTGAACTCGACCTGCAAAGCTAAAGTCATCTTCTCGATCGTGGACGAACTTGGGAAACCTGACCGTGTCACTATCAAACCCCTGCAATCACAATCCCTCTGTGACTCCCTCAATAACTATTTTATCGAGAAGATCACCAAAATCAAAACAAGTATCCCCAAGGCCGTCTCACACCCTGATCTCAATTACACACCACATAACTCCTCTCTTTTTTCTAATTTCCCCCTGATCACTAAAGAGGTTTTTTTCTCCCTCCTCGTTCTGGCTCTCCGTGGGACAGCTGTCCCCCCCCAAATTGCCCGGGAGATTTTTCTCAACATCCCGACCCCCCCCCCTCTCCTTAATAACGCCCTTACCTCCGGCGTGGTCCCCAACTTCTTCAAAACCGTGGTGGTCTCGCCTATTCTCAAAAAAGCAGGATCCGATCCTGGGGCATTATGTAATTTCCGCCCAATTTCGCTTCTTCCCTTCTTGGGTAAAATCCTGGAGGCCTTTGTGGCAAGTTGCCTAAGAACCTTTGTGGAAACCTCCCACTACTTGGACCCCCACCAAGCCGGCTTTAGGCCTTAACACTCCACTGAGTCCATCACCCTGGCCGTCCATGATGAACTCAGAAAGGGAGCCGATCAGAACACCTCACAGGCATTGGTGCTCCTGGATTTTTCGGTGGCGTTCGACACCGTCGACCACACTGTTCTCCTCGATCGGTTCGAGAGCGCCGGCATCCGGGGCCCACCGCTGAGGTGGATAGCCTCATTCCTCCAAGACCGTTATCAAGCAGTCTACCTCCCCCCCCTTCGCCTCGGAGGAAAAAAGACTTACCTGTGGAGTCCCTCAGGGCTCCTCCCTCTCCCCCTTTTTGTTTAACCTGTATTTTCTTCCCCTGATCTCTGAACTCCAGGAAAGATCAGTAGTCATATTCAACTATGCCGATGACCTGCAGCTCATTTTCAACATTGACCCCTCCTCTACTGAGAACGTTCAATCCACCATGACCTTCATCAGCAGTTGGATGAACGCAAACCAGCTCAAACGTAACCCCGACAAGACTGAGCTGGTTCTCACGGGGCCCCTAGGCAATCCTTGGAACTTCCCTTTCTGGCCCCTTTCCCTGGGCTTCCCTCCATCCCCTGTCAACTCGGTCAAGAGCCTAGGCGTTACCATCAGCGACGACCTCTCCATGAGGGCTCAAATCAATTCGGTGGTATCTGTCTACTTTTTCCACCTACGCCGAATCAGGAAAATCAGCCGACTGTTGTCACATGAAGCTCTCGTTCAAGTCACCCTGGGACTAGTTATGTCTCGCATTGACTATGCAAACTCTCTGTATGTCGGTATACCCACGTACCAATCCCACCAACTTCAACTCATCTAGAACCAAGCAGCCAGGCTTATCCATGGCCAGCCCAAGTTCAGCCACACTAAACTCCTCCTTAAGAGCCTTCATTGGCTCCCTGTGGCCCAGCGCAGCCTCTTCAAACTGGGCTGCCTGATCCATAAAACCCTCTCCTCCCAGGGACCCTCCTTCATTGCCTCCAGAATACAGCGTTATGTCCCTTCCCGCGTCCTACGCTCCTCCTGCTCCAATCTCCTGTCCCCTTGCACCTTCAGACGCAAGAAGCATGGTGGCCTGAGATTTTCCACCCAAGCCCCACTCTTCTGGAATTCCCTCCCTCCATAACTCCGCCTTATACCCTCCTATGCCCAGTTCAGGAATTCACTTAAGACCTGGCTTTTCTCCCTAGCCTACAACTAATAATTCCAACACACTGCCGTGCCCCTCAGCCCCTCCATGTAAGCGCCAAGAAACCGCTGGTGTACGTGCGCTCTATAAATCCCCTTTATTATATCATATCATCATATCATTGATTGTTTGAGATATTCATTTTGACCGGTAAATACGTCATGCCTGTTTTCTCTAGATTGCTTTGTAGTTGTTTTAGACTGGACCGTTTGTTAGAGGTCAGTCAGCCGGCGCCGCCGGAAGGCACCCCTAACAAGGACATGTACTTAAAATATGGATAGCCACTGTAGCTTAAAGCAAACGATGGCTTATATACACTAGGAAGGACCGGGTAAATCAGTGGCCAGCTCAACGAAAGAAAAGAGACGAAGCCAGACAAGATAAAGAAATGCGAAAATCAGCTTACCAAGCCTGTAAAATGTTAGAAGAAGAAATAGAAGAGAAAGAAACCGATTAAAAGGAACAGGAATCAAAAATATCAGGTCAATACCCTGTTAGAGCGCCCTCGACTCTTTACCCCGAGTTACTGGCGAAACAAAGAATAGATGATGATTCATTATTAGGTCCCCCAATCATATACATGCCACCCCATTACTCCCCTACTCATCCCGTAGTACAATGCCAGGAACCCCAAAGTATGGCCGGAGACGGCACAATTGTCTCGGCCTTCACCGCCTCTGCGCCAACCGAGCCACTTGCACCAAATGCCTCGTCAAAAGATACAGTAGTAGAAGTAGGATCAAAGGAAAAAGGGTTGCCTAGGGTCCCGCGAATAAGTAAAAATGAGCGAGCAGGCATTGATAAAATAGTTTAAACCCTCATGGATAGGAAAGAGACAGAAGAATATGTAAATGACATATGCAACTCCTATGTCGAAAACCACAAACGATACTTTTATTGTGCGCCTTCTTTACCACACGCTTACTGCTTATGAAGAGAAGTACCAGGATGTAGGGCCTGTGCGACTAATGGCTCTTTATCGGAAAGTAGACACTGGAGATGAAGGCGACAACTATGTGTCAGAACTCTTTTCATCCACACTAGAAGTATTCCGTCATCTCATAGAACAAGGACGAGTAGATAAGGATAGGACATCTAAAATAGCAGGACTGCCGATAGAAAAACCAGATAGCATGATGCCGATAAAAGAAGCTGCCCCTTATTGGGTTCCTCCTAGAGGACAAGGGACTAATGACGATATAAACCATCAAGACGATAAAGGAAGGGTGGTCTACAATTGGGTGTATCAGCCATGGGACAGACAGGACATCTTGACGTTCTGTAAATCTTTGCCGGATTTACGAAAGAACCCCACCGCCTTTTACACCGAACTAGGTACCGCTTTGGGATCAACCATAATGACCCTTGCCGACATAGACTCGTTCTTTGGGTTATGTTTGCCAGGAAATGTGTGGAAACAGATTAGGAAAGTAGACCACACAGAACTGCTCAGTCATACCTGGGAACAACTCAGCACACTAGATAAACAGCGGAACCCTGGTCAAAAACAGGTTAAAGCAATATTGAACCTCCCCGACAAAATAGTGCAGAAAGTGAAAACGCTGATCCAAGAGAAAAAGATAGACTGGTCCATAATAACCGCGTGCCACCAGAAACCACAAGAGTATGTCTCGGAGTATTTCTCCAGATTCAAAACAGTGTTCTCCGATTTCAGTGGACAAGACCTGTCCATCGCAACCGGACACCACTTATTTGTGTAGAACTACGTCAAAGGACTACTGCCAGAGGTATCCCAGAAATTACAAATCACCGAAAGTAGTTGGGTAGCATCTAAACCGGCGGCCATCCTCCAAATGGCCCAGTACTATGAGCATCAGAAAAACGAAAATGACAGGGCAACAGAAAAGAAAAAGAAGGACTTGAAGGAAAGGGTAATGATAGCACAACTCCAGGGGGTGAATACAGGAAGGGAGCAATATAAGGGAGGATACCAGCAGAATGCCCCTAGAGTACAGCCACCTAGAAACAATTCATCGACATCATATGTGGGACGCCAAGACCTAGGACAGGATCAATGTGCATTTTGCAAACACTATGGACACTGAAAATCCCAATGCTGGGCTTTGTTAGGAGCTGGTAGGGGCAGAAAGGTAAGAGAAATAGCAAGTGGAAAGAGAGGAAGAGGACTTGGGAAAGGGTACGTGAGTGAAGCAAGCGTGGAAAGGCCAGGGAGAGTGAACGCATTTGACCCTCCCAGACAGAATCAGTACCAACAGACAGATTATGACAATACGTACAACTTTGGATAGGGGAGCCAAGGGCAAGGGAGGGATCCAGTCGAGCTCTATGTTGATCAGCAGGCCCTTATGTTACCGCAAAGGTCCTGGGCACAAAGTCGCCATTTTTGGTAGACACGAGAGCAACACGTAGTGCACTATCCAAACAACTGATTCCAAGGGCACCCTGTCTGGTTCACATGTGACCTCAATAGGATTTGATGGTACACCCTCCACCAACCCTTTGTCCAGACCAATCCCTTTTAACCTTGACAACAATATAGTCAAAACGACATTCCTTCTCTCTTCTAACACCCCAGACGCCATTATGGTTCTCGACCTTTTAAAACACTTCCATGCGACTATCAGATGCTCACCGGACAGAGTGCGTGTCATCCTGTATGACAACCGCCAGCACCATAGAGATAACCCTTCTCAGCACATGTAGCCCATCTCTGAGACTGACGGAACCCTACTTGACACTTTGCCATCACACTTATGAGCTAGAGCTGATTCAGACGTAGGACGATTGATGATTGACCCAGTACACGTAACAATACGACAAGACGCAACCCTACCAAAAGCATGATGCATGATACAAAATATCGCCAGAGGGTGAGAAGGCACTGACAGAGATCATACACTCGTTGGTAGAGGCAGGGGTGGTAGAGGAAGTAGTGAGCAATGTTTGTAACTGTCCCATACTACTGATTGTAAAGAGACAGGGAGAGGGAGACGGAAAAGCCAACCGCTTCATCATTGACCTGCGGGAGATAAACAAAATCGTAGTACTACAATACCCAGTAGTTTCCGACATCACCACAATTGGGACTTTAATCCCCTAAACTGCCACCACCTTCACTGTAATTGATCTAAAAAATGCGTTCTTCTCCATACCTATTCACAAGGACAGACGCTATCTATTTGGATTTACCCTAAATTCTCGTTCATATAGATTTTGTAGAGCACCCCAGGGGTACACAGAGAGCCTGATCATCTATAGCCAGGCGCTTAAAAGACAGTTGGACGCCATACAATTGCCAGACGGTGTGGCGCTAATACAATATGTAGTTGACATCCTTCTAGCAGCAGACACCATACCAATAGCCGTCACAGCCACCATCAAACTACTCTATTTCCTTGCTGAGAATGGTCACAAGTCTCCCGAATGAAACTGCAGTTCTGTAAATCACAAGTGACCTATTTAGGTCACCTTTTATCAAAGGAAGGGAGGAAACTCACACCTGACAGGATCCAGACATTTCCAGACACTCGCGTCTGTCCCAACACAATCAATTGGTCACAAATAACGCCCTTGTGCATATTTCTCTGCCACCCTCGATCCAGTAGCCAGAGCACTACCAGCATGCTTGCACGCTGTGACAGCTGCAGCAGTATCGATACGCCAGAGCGAAGCAATAGTACACTCCAATTCAATCACTGTGTTAGTACCTCGTGCAGTGGACACACTACTAAACCAGACCAAAACCCAACACTTGACTAGCGCCCGACTGACAGGCTATGAGTTGACCCTGCTAGCACCACACAGTGCCCTAAAGCGATGCACCACCCTCAATCCAGCCACACTGTTACCCCTACCCGAAAATGATCCTAGTGTGACTCCACTACACGACTGTGTGACACTAACCGATGAACAAACAAAGAGTACAGTAGACCTCCGAGACACTGCCTTTCTAGAGCCAGATGGAGAACTATGGGTGGATGGTTCGTGCATCAAACATCCCGACGGCACCACCTCAGCTGCATACGCTGTCACCACAGCCCGAACCATTCTAGAAACAGCCCATATTGCCCAACGTTCCACCCAGGCAGCAGAACTCATTGCCCTCACACAAGCATGTATTTTAGCAGCTGGCACGACAGTTAACATATACACCGACAGCCAATATGCCTTCGGGTGGTTCACCATTTTGGGATTCTATGGAAGGAAAGAGGGTTCCTGACTTCACACGGTACAGCCATCCTGCATGGAGATTTAGTCTCCGCCTTGACAGAAGCAGTCCTCCTCCCCAAAAAGCTAGCAGTGATAAAATGCCAAGCACATAAGAAAGTGACTGATCTTATTGGACAGGAAAATGCACTAGCCGACGTTACTGCCCGAGCCACGGCAGAAGACAGAACTACGACACGAATGTATGTGACCAGGTCACAAACAGAACAATAGACTGACACTAGAACCACTGTAAGAGACATACAGACGACAGGCACACAAGACAAATTGACTGAGTGGGAACGGGTGGGACTAAAAGACGAGGAAAATTGCTAGAGAACTAAAGAAGGGAATAAATGGCTTTTACCTAATGCCTATCTAATCCCCATATTGACCATGGCACATTTACCAGCACACATAGGCTCCACCCCCATGATTGAACTGATCACCAGAGTATGGCATAATGTCAAGATAACAGAATCTGCAAAACGCCTAGTACAACAATGTATAGTCTGCCTACAACACAACCCAGGGAAAGGGACAGTAGTACCAAGGGGAGGGTTTGGAGTCCCTGACCACCCCTTTAAAGTCATTCAAATGGATTACATACAACTAGAGAGATGCCATGGTCTAAAATATGTCCTGGTGGTTGTGTGCGCTTTTACCAAATGGGTGGAAGCATACCCCACCCGCAACAATACCTCCTTAGCAACTGCAAAAGTATTGCTGAAAGAATTCTTCCCCCGATACGGCCTTTGTAGAATTTTATGGAGCGACAACGGCCCTCACTTCGTAGCCGAGGTGATGCAGAACATACTGAGAGGGTTGGGGGTAAAACAAAAGTTCCATGCCGTCTTCCACCCCAATCAGTGGGCCTGGTAGAAAGACACAATGCAACATTGAAGTTAAAACTGGCCAAAATAGTTGCCGCGACCGGGTTGAAATGGCCCGACGCCCTCCCATTGGCATTGCTATCAATGCGCTCCACCCCAACCAAACACAGACTGACCCCGTATGAGTGGGTCTTCAGCGGCGACAAAACCAACCTCCATTAACAATGTCCCGAACATAATAATGTCAGATTATTTGTATAAATTGACAAAGGAGCTAACGATTATCCACCAACAGGTGCAGCAAGCCGTGTCCGACGTATCCAGGGGCCCGGGACATGAGATACGACCTGCTGACCACGTCCTCGTCAGAAACTTCCAGAGGACGAAGAGTCTGGAGCCCAGGTGGACGGGCCCCTGGCAAGTCTTGATCACCACCCGAACTGCCCTTCGAGTGGAAGGGAAACGGAATTGGCTGCATGCACACCACTGTAAAAGAGTCCCTCCCATGCTGGCAACCTGTGAAGGGGTGGAGGTGCAAGAGGGAATACTCGCAAAAGACCGACCAGCTCTGGGTTGCTACCCACAAGAAGACGCACTCAAACTGACAGAATTTCCCGACCCCACGGTGCCATCCAAGAAAGAAGAAAGGGTGCAACCTAAAATCGATGAAAGGAGGGTGCTCCAACGACCTGGCCACTAACTGAGTCAAGGTCTCAGATCGGTAGCACAGTCAACCAACGCAACCAGGAAAAGCGCTAGACAAAAGTCTGTGGTCTTGCCAGTCGTTGAGCCCCTCGAAGATGATGGAAGAAACTGAGCCCCTTAAGAGCAACCGCAAAGACACCAAGACTACCAACCTGCACACAACAAAGACAATTGAACTTGTAGCAGCATTTCTCACCTGTATCCTGCTAATGGTCACCTTCTGGATCATTGAAGAGAATGCTCCTGCATACAGAACAATGTCACCCACCATGCAACAAACCACCAAGAAAGAACATTATCTGGTATCACTGTCGCCACATCTCTGAGAACGACGCAAAGAATTCTGGAATAATTATTTTGTGCAGATGCTGCACCAGCACAACCTTGCCACAAATGCCACCAACTTTTGGGTCTCTGGGCTGCCACCATATGCCACTGAACATTCCATCACTTTCATCCCTTCACCCTTTTCTGTTCATGGATCTTGCCTCGCCTGGATGATGCTCCTACAAGAAAGTTACAAAGACAATGCCACTTCTGATGGGACAATCGCTCAGTTCTACAACGAGTTCTGGCTAAACAAAACAGGAAGAACAGCCGCTCCCTTTTGCCCTCACACCTCCAATACGACACTCCCAATGAATGTCCACTCCAAAGAACGAGTGGAAATACAAGTGTTCAATAATCCTGTCAGACACACATTTTCCTACCTGAAGAAAAGAACTGCTGCAACTCTAACTGTGGCCCTATCTGCGGTGAACGTCTCTGGCCTTGTATGCATTGAAGGCCCTGGGACTAAGAATGTGGGCCACAGCACTTGTAACATTGTAAGGACTTTGAACACTGCCAACCTTCCAGCATTTGTTGCATCACCCAATATGTGCTTTGTCTGTGGAACCAAAGCCTACACCTGGCTCCCAAGTAACTCGGGGGGCACGCGCTACATCGCCTTTTTTTTGCCACCAACCTACACAGCCCTTGCAGAGCATCATTGAGAAAAGCATTCTAAAGACACTGAACAAGCAGACTCTGCCGCATCACAGTTCCTCGATGCAGCAAAAGGGCACGTCCCTCTATGGGGTCTGATGGCAAACAGTCGAGCCATCAGACATCTGTCTCAAGCGGTATAAACCGCCCTGAATGTCACAGCTGGCATCCTCACCAACAACACTGCCGAGCTCCAAGCGGTCCGCCTGGTAGCTCTACAAAACCGCATGGTCCTGGACGTGGTACTAGCGGACCGTGGAGGAGCATGTCACATCATTGGTGCCAGTTGCTGCATATACATCCCTGATAATTCACCTTCTGTCTATGAAGCCATCGAACATCTCCACAGACTGTCTTCAGAAATTCATCAAGGATCAGAGACTTGGACAATTGGAAGTTGGCTTTGGTGCATCTTGAAGGAGTGGAGTTGGACAATATCAATGCTTTTCTTGTTTCCAGTACTGACAATATGTGGTTGTTGTTTGGGTATACACTGTATACCACCTTTGTGTTCTCTTTGCCTAACCACCTTGCGCCCTAAAACTATGGAAACTCAGCTCACAAAAATGAGAGTAATATATGATCAAGAGATACAGGACATTATGGACATCGAAATAGACTGACAACCTGGCTAAGTTATGTTCAAAGGGGCCACTGTTAAAAGTAAAATGACGATCGTGAACATTGCCTGTGCCATCTTGTTTAGTGGGAATGTCTATGTGCACATAAGCTGCAGCCA
Source organism: Lissotriton helveticus (assembly GCF_964261635.1). Lineage (NCBI taxonomy): Eukaryota > Metazoa > Chordata > Amphibia > Caudata > Salamandridae > Lissotriton > Lissotriton helveticus. The sequence goes on along the minus strand of NC_136071.1, from coordinate 1,198,604,274 downwards.
TTTTAGCCATCACATCCATTTTGTACTCTGCTGGTCACCTTCGTTTCACCCTGTCCTTGCTAGCATCATCCTGACTCTCTGACCAAACCTGATATGTGTGCTGGGGGCTATAAACGCTATTGTCACGACAAACCTTGGTGCCACTTGCTGCCCCAAACTCGTTTTTCCTTTCATTTCTGTTTACAGACAAACTTCCCCTCGCCGCATCTAGTTACTCAAACCGGTCCCAGACACTAAAATGACCCTTGCAGACATGATTTATTGCACTACAAACAGCGAGATTTGTTTTACAAACAATGGGACCTGTTTTAATCAGCAGAACGGACTCTTAGATCTGGCCGGTCTCACGTGTTTTAGAATCCAAAGAAAGGTCCAGCTGCAAGATACCATTGTCTGTTTGACCTGGGAGGGGGGAGAATTACTGTTGGATTTGTGTGGGAACCTGCCCGGGTCGGGGACTCCAAACTTGTGTAACCATGTTGATAACACGAATGCATTTTGTCAAATGTGTATATATAGAAAGAGCCACAGAGATGCAGTTAGAACACCTCCCTGAGACATCCCTGTGTCTCGCTATTTTGATAGCGAATCCAAAGTGAATTAAAGGTGGCCCTGCGCCGGGCAGCATTGGGGGTCTTAGGAGACTCGCTGCTTTTCACAGGGCCATCATCTGCCTAGAACCTTGATTAGATCAGTCAAGGACCGTCATCTGCCGAGAACATTCACTAGAAGAGTGGAAGACCATCATCTGTTGAGAACCTTCCCTAGAACAGTGGAGGACCATCATCTGCCGAGAACATTCACTAGAAGAGTGGAGGACCATCATCTGACAAAACCCGACACGAAAAGACACATATGCACCCAGCTTCCCTGGGTGAGGTAACACAAGTAATCCAGTGCTCCCATGGATCTTGACTCTCTGAGTGTCCTAGTTTAAAAGGGTTCCATCCAAGTCCATCCGAAGTATCCTTGACCTTTAACTTTGTACTTTTTACAAACACCATAGAAAGTCAAAGGGAACCCGTGCCTGTGTTTAGACATGGCACGCGGCTCCTGTGGATCTCCTACTTCATAACAACTGGTTGATTAGTATTGCCCCAGTGATTCTACAGGCCCTAGGCCTGCTTTCCAACTCTCATGTGGTTCTTATACCACTTTCTTAGTATATGGTTAGTGAGGCCCCTAGGGCATAACGTATACTGTGCAACTTATTGTGTATTAACTGTGTGACTTGGGGGGTGGCTTGGTGCCCGGCGGTGATGGCGGCGCTCGAGTGAAGCTCCGCGGTGGCTTCGGGAGACGCACTGTCTTCAGGCTGTTTTTTCCTGGTCGGAGGTTTTGCCGGATCGTCGGAACATCCCTGGATGCTTTAGCAACGTTTTAGGACGCCCTTCACGCTCATGCGACTGAGAACTGTGTGGCAGTAAGTTGCGTCACCTCTAATGCGAGCGTGACCGCCATTTTGACTCGCCGAGCGTCATCAACATTCCTCCTTAAAGTACGGCGCTTTTCTTATGAAGGATTTTCTAGGTTGAACAGCTCATGTTGTGCCACATAAGACCTAGCCCTGCAAATATTGGGCCCGATTCACAGAATGAACTTAAGACTCAATCCTAAACTTACTACTATTTTGCTATTCACAGAATGCACTTACTACTTTTGGCATTCACAGAATGAACTTACTACTTTTGGTATTCACAGAAGTTAGGATTTTGTCTTAAGTCTGTCTTAAGTCTGTCTTAAGTTTGTTTTAAGACAAACTTAAGACAAAATCCTAACTTCTGTGAATACCAAAAGTAGTAAGTTCATTCTGTGAATGCCAAAAGTAATAAGTGCGTTCTGTGAATACCAAAATAGTAGTAGGTTTAGGATTGAGTCTTAAATTCATTCTGTGAATCGGGCCCAATATTCTGTGACTTGTGCCCTTTTATCCCGTTTTTGGATTGCTGTGCGCTGCTGATGCTCCACCTCAACTCTTTCCCGCCATTTTGCAGCACCTCAAGTGCTATTCTGTTTTATTCCTTGTCATGGCGTGTGAGCCCCTAAAATGGATAGAAGTCACCTATTCTTCACTTCTTGTTGGCTAGTGAAGTGCACGTTTCTGCTGATGGCTTGGTGAATTACTACTTTGTCCCTCAGAATTCTATTGCGCTTCCACTCTGTTATCTACTTTGGATTAGTCCTAGGTGGCTTCATGAGTGTGGATGGCTACCACCATAATCTTCCTTGCCCTCTGGATGTAGCTTGGGTGCCCTACTTTTTTCAACTTTAGGGTTGCTCTCTGGACTTCTCACTCTCCTCATTTACTTGGCGAACTGCTTGTTCTTTAATTGAGGGCTATATAATTTCTGCATTGGGTGGCTTTCCATGCTGTTGCGACATGGTCATTTCTGGATTGCGCTCATAAACAATTCCACATGATTTAGTTCTGTGCAGTGATTCTCATTTTGTATATTCAACCTACATCCTGTCAAACGCTTTGCCTGGGATACCTGCTTGTTGCCTTAACAAGTGACTCTCTCAACTGTTACTAGTGACTTGTCCTCACCCAGGGAACTCTCCTTGCATTTGTTATAACCTTCTTTGCGACGCCACTCTTTCCTCTGTGCTGGAGCGCTTGCTGCTTGACTGACGCCTTCCAATTTATATTGTTTGGGCAGGCTCAACTCTATGTCGCACTTGCCTCGCACAACATCAAAGACTACCATTGTGAAAAACTCTAATGTTTTCTCTGCCTTTTCTAAACTAGAGGATTCTCCCACCTCCTCTGGTTCAGACACAGCCATGGAACCTTCTCAACCAACACCGGGGAAAACTAACATCAAAAGGCAGAAAAAAGATTCTCCTTCGCCACTCAAACAATCTACACCTGTCTCAATGGAGATCTTGCTGGAGGAAATTAGATCTTTTCACCCTTTTCTGGAGGAGATCAGATCTCTGCGTCCCTTTATGGAGGAAACCAACGCCAAACTTCAGGTCCTTACTGAGAGTTGGTCACAGATGGACACAAGAGTTTCTTCAGTTGAACATTCCGTCGCATCCATCCAGGAAACCTGTTCTACGGTATCGCATCTAAACTCGCAGGTTTATACGCTACAGAAGCAGGTGGAGAAGTGGGAAAATAGGAACAGGCTGAATAATCTCCGTATTTATGGCCTGGCAGAGGGACTTGAGGGTGCAGATCCACTTGCCTTGTTCAAATCTTTCCTCCCTAAGCTGCTTCGTTTACCAGAAGGTACAAGTCTCAACATTCAGCGTGCTCATCGACTGGGTCGCCAATCTACTTCAGCTTCTGCTTCGCAAAGACCAAGAGGTGTCATCCTTTACTTTTTGGAGTACACTGATCTTTTGAAGGTCCTCACGGCTGCTAAATCCTCTCCAAAAATAACGTGGCCTGGCTCCTCTCTGTTCTTCCCTCAGGACTATGCAAGGGCAACTGCCAATCGTCGAAAGGCCTTCCTAAATATGAGAGGAGATCTTCGTTCCATGGGTGCAAGATACGGCCTCTATCATCCTTGTTTGTTTAAAGTCACCTACAATAACAACACAACTACCTACGAGGACCCAGTTCGCCTGCAGAGTTTTATCAATGCTCATGGACTCCTCTGGACCTTCATCCTCTTTCCCTGGCTTAGCTGGAGTCTTGTTTGCTCTCATAATGTCCTAGCTTTTGGCTCCTTTTACTTTTGTATGGAGTCTCACTTTTTCTTGTTTGTCTCTATCTCTACATTGTATTGACGTTCACTGTTGTTCATGTTTCTGATCCTATTTGTGTTTGAAATTCAATCTCGTTCTCCCTTTCCCCCTCCACAGGAACCCCTTCCCGTTTGATGATGTCTCCCTGCTTCCCTGCCCAGCTGACCTTGGAAGTGTTGCCTTACCCGTGTGGTCCCATCCCCCCTCGGTTCCTTCTCGTTTTCTCCCTTTGTAGGTATGTTTTTCCTTTGTTTCTCCCTTTTTTCCCATTTTTTGTTTTCTATCCCCCCTCTTTTGCCTCATTTTCCTTGTCTGTGCAGAGTGATGGTTTTCTTTTCTTCGGTTACGCTCACTTCTTTGCTCCCTCTTTTTTCACTCTGATCCTTTCTTCCTATTTCTTCTTCTTACTACGCTTCCTTCTCACTCCTCTCACAGTATCCTGATTACCTTTTATTGCCTTTTCTCTTTCTCATGCTATGGTGAGCTTCTCCTTCCTTTTCTTGCATCCTTTCTCATGGGTTTTTCTTCTGATTTTATCTACTGTGTTTACTATAGATTACTTTATACAGTATGTCATTGAACATAGTTTCATGGAATGTTAAGGGTATTAATTCTCCGATCAAACGTCAACGAATTTTATCCCATTTAGCCAAATTGAATGTTGACGTGGCTTTCCTCCAGGAAACCCACCTCTCGGACGCGGAGTCTGCAAAGCTTAAGAGAGGCTGGGTGGGTGATGTATTTTACTCACAGGGTGATGGTAAGCGTAACGGGGTAGCAATCCTATGCCGTAGATCTCTTCCCATCGCTCTTATATCTCAGGAGTCGGATACTAATGGCAGATGGACACATGTCAGACTATCTCTTAGAGGTGTTCCAATCTCTTTCTTAAATGTCTACACTCCCACAAATGGCGAACCACTTTTTTGGGCTGAGTTCTCTCAGCATATCACCCGATTTATGGATGATAACTTCATCCTTGCAGGTGATTGCAATCAATCCCTAGATCCCTTTGTTGACAGGAAATCCGATGTTCATTATATTCCCAATAAAGCACAAAGGCTATTTACTCAAGCTATTTCTCAACATAAGCTCATCGACACTTGGCGACTCTGCAATCCAACTCTGCGGGAGTATACTTTCTATTCTCCTTCCCATCGTTCCCAGTCATGGATTGACTATATTTTCGCCTCTCACAATATTGCTCAAACCCTTACTGTTGCTGAAATTGGTCCCATCTTACTATCGGATCATGCCCCTGTTTTAATTGGCATTGGTGTGCTCCCTAAAGTTACTGGACCCAAAAGATGGCGCTTCAACAATACCCTCCTCTTGGACCCCAAGTTTACCACCTCTTTTACTGCTTTCTTTGAAGAATTTTTCTTTTTCAATGATACTCCCTCTATTCCAAAACATACTATTTTGGATACCTTTAAGGCTGCAGTACGCGATTTTATTATTGGCTTTGTGGCAAAAAAACGCAAGGCTGCCCGCTATTCAACTAGGGACCTTCTCTGCGCCATCAAGAGATTGGAACACGCCTATTTTACCTCGCATTCGCAGGACAGTCTGACTGCTCTTGTCGCTGCCAAGATGAAATTTAATGAGAAATCCACAGAGGATGCCTCATTGTATTTGTTGAAGTCTAGTGCTAAGTTTTATGGTGGTAGGAACAAGGCTGGGAACATTCTTGCACACTATCTGAAGGTCAAACACAATAAGTTAAATATTGAATCCATTTATGACACCAACTCTGTCCTCAAACATAAGGATGCCGACATCCTCACTGAATTCACCCTTTTTTACAAAACTCTTTACTCTTCTGAAACCCAACCCTCTCCCCAATCTCTCACACATTTCTTCTCTACTATCCAAAAACCTGAACACTTTCCTCTTGATCTCTCCCAACTGGAGTCTGACATTTCTCAGAAAGAATTGCTTGCTGCACTCCAGCACCTCAAACCAAATAAAGCCCCTGGGCCAGACGGCTTCACTGTTGAATTTTACCTTCATTTTTCAAAACTACTTATCACGAAACTTCATTCTCTTATAGACACGTTTGCTTCTCTGGGTAGCTCCTCAGGGTCCTTCTCTGATGCACATATCTGTTTGATTCCCAAGGAGGGAAAGGACGCCAAACATTGTATAAACTATAGGCCTATTTCTCTTGTCAACATCAACTACAAAATCTTCACTAAGTTGTTGGCGACGAGACTGGATCATTTGCTTCCTGATCTTTTAGGTGAAGAGCAGTCTGGTTTTGTTAAGGGGCGATCCATTACAGATAACACCAGACTTTTGTTTAACATCCTATCGAAGTCCTCACGATTACAGCATCCCCTTGCAGCGATCGCCTTAGATGCCGAGAAGGCATTCGATAGGGTCGAATGGTCCGACCTCTTCCATACTCTCGCATGGTTTGGCTTTGGCCCCCAAATTCACCTCCTTAGTTTCTCTGCTATACTCCCATCCGCGCGCAGCTGTGTAGGCAAATGGTCAGGTCTCCTCCTTTTTCGATCTGGGTCGGGGTGTTCGCCAAGGATGTCCCCTTTCCCCCTTTCCCTTCAACTTGGCTTTAGAGCCTTTCCTGTCTAAACTTCGTCAGAATCCCAACATCCATGGTTTTCAGACCGCGGATTCCCATATCAAGCTTGCTGCTTATGCAGATGATATCTTACTCTTCATCTCTGATCCCACAGACTCCATTCCTCCTTTCCTGGAGGAAGTGCGGAGCTTCTCCCTGATATCTGGTTACAAACTCAAGAACGAAAAATGTGAGATTTTGCCCCTAACAAAGTTCACTTTTAAACCCCATTTCAGCATCTCCAACTTTACTTGTAGCCCCTCCCATATTAAATACCTGGGCTTGCACGTAACTCCCTCAATCTCAGATACCGTTTCTCTTTGTTTAAACAAGTGCGTACAAAAAATCTCTGATTTAACTACTAGGTGGCACCCTCTTTACCTGTCCTGGTGGGGTCGTCTTGATACAATCAAGATGATGTTGTCCCCCATCATCCTCTACACACTTTCTAATATTCCTGTATCCATCCCTTCTAAATTTTTCAAGAAAATTAACTCGGTCTTGTCTTCTTTTCTGTGGAATAGCAAAAAACCAAGAATGACCGTCGCATGATTAATTTGCCCCATTTCAGAAGGAGGAGTCAACTTTCCAGACTTTCCGGCTTATCAAAAAGCTTTTTTGTTGCGTCAAGCTTCCTTTTGTTTATAAGATCCTACCTCCCCCTGGCCCTTGTGGGCTAAGGTTGAGCGCCTTTTCCTCTCCCCCTTTTCCTTTGCTGAATACATTTCATTTACACATAAGCCCTCTTCGACTCCTACTCCCATTCATAAATTTACGGCCAAACTCCTTTTATCCTCGAACCCTCTCCCCCCTGCAACCGTTGCTGAGTTCCTTTCCTCCACCATTTGGCACAACATGCATCTTTTAATCCATAACAAACCCTTTTATTGGAAATCTTGGAGGCACAAGGGATTGCTATGGGTCTCGCAGTTACTCTCGCACTCTACTTTTTTACCCCTCCTAACTCTCTGCTCTTCTTTCGACCTACCCTTGTCTTTTGCTCCCAAATACCTTCTACTTAAAACAGCGGTGATGGCGATTTACACTCAACTTTCACAAGCACTAGCTCTCCCCTCCTCTCCTACCCCCGCTTCGCGACTTCGTTCTTTCCTGCATAACTCTCCCAAAGCTTCTAATATTTATAAGTACCTTCACACCAACAAACCTCTTAGATCTAAGTCTAAGGTGGAGGAGCAGTGTGAACACGACCTGCTACAACGTGGCCAATATCGTTGTGGGACAAGTTATGGATTAGAGTTTGTAAAGCATCTAGGGCGGCGACCTTGACACAATCTATGTTTTTCATATATAACAGATTGCTTCATACACCTTCTACCCTAAGCAGGTGATTTTCCTCTGTTTGTTTGTATTTGTTGGTCCTGTTCCTCCCCGCATGCCACCTTGTTCCATATGCTGTTCCTTTGCAAATCTGTACATGATTTCTGGTTGCAGGTTTGGGCTCAAATTAATGTAATTTTCCACACTTGTATTCCCCTGTCCTACACTCACACCTTCCTGGGAAGCCTTTCGCCTTGTTGGGAGGGAGTTGATGTTAATGTTCGTATTGTTGACTTGCTCTTAGCTGTAGCATTCCAACAGATCACTATTAATTGGAAAGCTTCATCTAATATCTCCCTGAAAGCATGGTGGTACAATGTTTGCTTTAACCATAGGCTGGATACAGCTTTTGTTTTTCCCATTCAAATGGCAGCGAAGCGTGCGGACTTATGGCTTCCGATTACGATGTATCTGGACAATTGTGCTACTCGTTCATTTTGCCCACGACCTGCCCAACAGGAGGTCTCCAAACCTCCCTGATCACCCTTTGCATTTCCTTTCTGCGCTACCACTAGTTTTGTATACACTCTTACCTGAATTTGTTTAGTAATTACTGTACCCCCTATATTTAATTCTGTTGCCCATGATTAGTTTTTGTCACTGACTCTCTTGCTATGTTTTCCCCGATTGTTTTTGCTTCTTCTTTTTATTTTTCCCCTCACCTTGCCTATCCCTGTATTTTTCATGCACTATGTATGGTTACCTTATTTTATGACTAATGAATTCTTTTTTGAACTAAAAAAAAAACGGTGTGACTTGTATTGTATTTTTACCTCTGACCTCAAAAAGAGTGCAGAGGGGATGTGTTTAAATTAAATACATATATATTTGATATATACCTTATGTGGTCTCCTTTCATTTGGTATTCAAGGGATTATATATGGTAAACCAACTTGCTTAACTCGCCTACTGAAGTCTTAGCCTGAAGACTGCTGGTCCATGCTACCACTAGGATAGCTGGTCTATAAGGTTGACTTTACAACCATCATCCTATAAGGGTCGATTAAACTGGTGCAAGGTGCCCACTAGAACTAGTGGACATCATATGCCAGGCTAACTTCTCACATTGGTGTGCAGCGGTTGGGATATGAGCTTGCAATTTGTTTTACCAAATAATATTGTAATATCATCTGAAATATCATATCAAGGTACCTGTAGGTACATATAAATCAAGTGTTACATATACATAAGTTCTAGGTGGTAAGGGCCAAGCACACCCAGACTACAACTCCTAGAGAGGGTCTAATAGGAAACTATTTACTGTAGGTAGGTGCACACTCCACACCTCACTAGAAAAGGTCCTTGGAAGCAGGCCCTAGTGCACCTCTTCAAGAAGAAACCCAAAGGGGGCCTTCTAAGTATGACACATTTACTTTTCAGGAACTGAGAAGTTTGTGTTCAGTCAGAAGACTGAGACAAGGACAGAGTCCAACCGTTAACCACCTGGTAGATATTTTAGTGGAGTATGATGCAGAAAGGGATTCCAACCCAGATCACCCTGGTAGTACAGAGGGGGGGCATCCCTCAACAGAAGATCCCATTGGTGAGAACCAAGAGTATTCTGATGATGATGTGGATGCTAACCAGGTAGAGGTCAGGGAACTGAACCAGGTTAGCCTAGGGACTACATGGGACTGAAGGAGGAAGGGTCCAATACAGACCCCCAAGTAGGCATAATGTTGAGTACAGAAGACCCAGGTCACTTTCCAGTGCATCTGGCCAGTCTGACTCATCAGTGGGGTCCAATGCCTCAGCTCTGAGGAGAATGCCTTCACCTCAGAGGAGGGGGCATAAAGCTAGGATGAGAGAAGCCAAGCATAATACATAGAGATAGGGAAAGGTCTCATGACCATAGAAACCTATACAAGATTGTCCCTCTCTATCAGTTTGGGGATGACATCCACAAATGGATAACTGCTTTGGAGAGGGCTTGCAAAGCACAGCAGGTACCCCAAAGTCAGTGGGCAGCAATCTTGTGGCTCTCCTTTTCAGAGAAAGGTAGATCTAAGCTCCTGACAGTTAATGACCAGAATGCTGACAACTACAATGTCCTGAAGAGTGCTCTGATAGATGGGTTTGGCCTAACCACTGAGCAGTACAGGTTGCTGTTCAGAGACACCCAGAAGACACAGACTCAGGACTGGACTGATTTTGTAGATTGTTCTACTAAGGCTCTGGAGGGCTGGTTACTGGGCAGTAAAGTCACTGACTACACATGATTGTATAATCTAATTATGAGACAACAAATCCTTAACAACTGTCAGAACCAGTTATTGCCTCAACACCTGATTGACTTTGATCTGAACTCTCCCCAAGAATTGGGAAAGAAGGCAGACAAATGGGTCAGAACCAGGGTGAGGCAGAAGGTACAGAACCAAGGTGGTGATCAGAAGAAGCAAGACCAAAAGGGTGGGGAGAAAGCAAAAGACCAGAAGTCTTCTCAAGGTCCCCAAAAAGCTTCTAATGGTGGGGTTTCCCAAAAATCTAAAAAGAAAGAAGGCCCAAAGAAACCATGGTGCAAGATTTGTAAAGTAAATACTCACTGGACCAGTGATTGCACCAAGAAGGAGACAGCTCCAGCCACCATTGCCCCTAAGGCAACTGTTCCCCCTAGTCCAGCTCCAAGTGGCGGTTCTCAACAGAAGGATGTAGTATGGTTAACCCTGGGAAGTGAGATGGATTCTGGCCTAGTCAGAATACCAACTCAAGCTGTTCTTGTCTGTGATGTGGACATGGCTATGTCATCTACTGTGAGTCCCAGTAATTTGGGCAAGTACAGACAGACTCCTTTAATCAATGACAAAATGGCCCAGGCCTACAGGGACACATGTGCCAGTGTCACAATGGTGACGCCTGGCTTTGTGGACCCTGGACAGATCATACTAGGTGACAATTACCTAGTGACCATTGCTAGCAATGTCACTACCACTCACAGTATGGCAATTGTTAATTTCTCCTGGGGAGGGGTAATTGGCCTCAAAAAGGTTGTTGTTAGCTCAGACCTCCCTGTAGAATGCTTGCTTGGCAATGACCTGGAGACTTCAGCCTGGGCTCAAGTGGAGTATAGGAGCAATGCAGAGATGTTAGGCATCTCAGCACACGTGCTTGCTGTGACCAGGTCACAGGTCAGAAATAGCAACACTGAACTGGCACTGGATTCTGGAACAATGGACCCGTTGCCTACCAGGAGAAGCAGTAGGGTTAAGGCAGTGCCTTCCCCCTTGCCTCAGGATGAGGATCAGCCTTCTGAGGAAGCTGATTCTGAGACCCAGGAGGAAACTGTCCTAGAAGAGCTTGAGCCTGATCAGGTTGAGTTTCTTGGGACAGGGGGACCTTCAAGGGCAGATCTGAGGCAGGCGCAGTTAGACTGCCCTTCTCTTGAACCCCTCAGACAGCAAGCTGCTGCTGATGCTGCTGGGAATGCTAGTGGGACCCACAAAGTCTATTGGGATGATGGGCTCCTGCATTCAGAGGCTAGAGACCCCAAGCCTGGTGCTTCAAGGAGGTTGGTCATACCTTTGGCATTCAGGGGCTTCCTTCTTACATTAGCCCATGATATTCCCCTTGCAGGACATCTTGGCCAGAACAAGACTTGGGGCAGGCTTGTTCCTCACTTTCACTGGCCGCACATGTCAGAAGATACCAAGGAGTTTTGTCGCTCCTGTGTTACCTGCCAAGCCTGTGGCAAATCAGGTGGCACCACAAAGGCCCCCCTAATACCACTACCTGTGGTGGGGGTT